>NC_081827.1:147937578-148114270 GCF_030867095.1 Alligator mississippiensis
GACTCACAGACCCAATTCCATTTGTGCCCAAAACACCAGGAGTCAAGTCCACCCTACCTGCTCCTCCTTTCTGCTTCTTGGGCCTTTTTCTGATATGCGTTAGCCCTCACAAGTGGAAGAGGATCAGCCTGGGTCAAGGCTGGGGTGAGAGATTCAGGAAAAATTACAGGATTGAGGACAAGTGACTCAGAAGAGGCATGCTTCCTTCTGAGTCAATATGGGGATCCAGGCCCTGATCCTGGGTAAGGAGTGCTGCAGGGAGAGGTAGGGCTGATTCAAGAGAGGGGAATGTGTTCCTCTGAAGCAACTGTGATATGAAATGCCCCTGCGGGGAGTAAGGGATGCGTTAGAGAGACATGCTGGATTTAAAAGGAAATGCAAGAGCTTTACAGCAGAACCTGATGACTCATGGTTTTGAGAAACCTCAAGGTATTTCTCAAGACCATGGGATGGGCTGATATTCCAACAGGACATTAATGCAAACCAGGGGTATCAAACACATCCCACCCCCTTCAGCTGGATATGGACATGGTGGTGATTGTGCAAGCAGTGACAGGGTGAGCAGCAGTGGCAGTAGGACAAATAGAGGTGGCAACGGGGTAATGCAGCCATCACTCATCTCCTGACATGTATCTCCAAAAGAACTTCAAACTCTGGATTTGGATGACAAGCCCAACCCCTACTCACTCCACTGACAAATTTGAAGCTCCTCTGGCTCCAGATGCCATATGTTTGGCACCCCTGATAGAAACAATTGTTTCCCTATCTGCTGCAGTTACCTGCTGTCTAGTATTGCCCTATGTTGGCATACCACTGAAGAGAAGGCCTCCTCTGTGGTAAGTGAATGGTCTTGATCTGAGGTATTGGAAATGCTGCCACAGAGTACTCAGAGCAGAAAGTCCTGGAATCAAGCACCATGTTTTTGTCTGGATAATACAATGGCCTTTGAGGAGGGTGGGCAGTCTCCAGATTGAAGCCCTTCTATTCCTAATTTTTTTGAGGAGGGGATCCAGAGACTGTGAGGAGTTGAGGAAATTCCTTCTTTACATAGACACACACAGCAGTCCAGCTGTGACCCAACTGTAACACTGAGGTTTACTACAAATGTTAGCTGCACAGGTACTTTTCCTGCCTGAAGAACAGTTCAGAAAATGGCCACATCATTATTCCACAGTCAGATTGGCATGGACTGGGTGTCTTGCCTGTCTCTGAAGCAGGGGGTATGATCCTCTTCCTTGGCTCTTTCAAGTGTATTTTTAAAAAACCCATTTCCTGTCCTTGCAGTGACAACACAGAGAGGGTACTTTCATTCCCCTGCTTTACCTGTGCCAAGGTAGGCTGTTCTTGGTGTTTTGGGGCATTGTGCCTGGTAGTTGTATGAGAGGGTTGTTTGCATAGTTTTAAGACTAAGATAGATAAACACTTGTCTAGGACAATTTAGATAGGGGTGATCCTGACTTGAGCAGGGGGTTGAACTATCAGTGATTCTCAACCTTTTTGTACCAGGACCCATTTGTAGAAATCGATGACAAGTCCCAACCCAGTTTAAGTAAGAAACACACAAGCATTTTGGCCCCCAAATACTTATTACACACTACAAGTTAAAGCTCACCAGTCTTATAGTTAAAGACAGAAATCAATATCAAGAGGAAAACATTAGCAGCAGTATCAACATGTGGCCCTACATTACTCCCAAATGACATTCATATTCTTCTACATTTTTTTGTGATTGTTTGCGACCCTTTTGTATATTCTTGTGACCCGCTTTTGTGTTGCGACCCACAGGTTGAGAAATACTGAACTAGATGACCTCCTGAGGGCCTTTCTAGCCCTACTTTTCTATGATTCTATGCACCTGATAAAAACACTGTAGTTTAGTGCCATGTATTTAATCAGGACCCTATGTAAGGGTCCTCAGTGCAGCATGCCTAGGGTATATGAGGCAACTCCCCTTCATGGCAGTAATATAGGTTAAGGATTATGTCCTGAGTGAGAGCTGGAGCACCTGTGGGGTCTTTCTACATGAGGAAGGGAGGACCCATGATTCCCCACAGGTGCTGCAAGTGGTAGGAGCTGTAGCTAAGAAAGAGCGTGATCATTTTCTGGCTATGCACCATCCAACCCTAAGTAGAGGAAGTCTCACGGATCCAGCAGTTGAATTACTGGTCTGCATAAACGCACCCAGTGTTGCTGTCCACAGTGATGCCAGGATGGAGAGAGGAGAAGAGATCAGGGGAAGGGGCAGAATTTCAGGAAATCCTCTGTGTAGACTGACAGCTAGATCACATCATAGCATGATTCTCTGCCTACAGCCAGTATAAGACTCCTTTCTTATATGCTGTCCCAGCCTAGGTCTAAGCAATGCTGATTCTAAGCATTCCTTTGGGGAGACTATTCCATAGCCCAGCTGATTGCACCTCACATGTACAATCAAACCACTTGTGTTGGTGGAGGTAGGGTCAGGGCGTCAGGAAGGGTGGTAAGAAGAGACGCCCCCCCCCCCCCAACCCCGTGATCTTGCAGTCCATTTATTAACCCCCATGCCCACATATTTTTCCCACTTTGTTTTTCAGGCCTGTGCAGGAAAGGTTGGGTTTCATGCCCCTGACTCCTTGCCTGAGTCTGCATCCCCACTGCTAACAAAGGGCCACAATCATCCTGCACTTCTCAGGTGATCAGGAGACTGAGATGTTAATGGGAGGAAGAACTTTGTCCTTTCTCTGACCTGCTCCCTGAGGAGAGAAGAGAGAGGAAAATGGGATTTTAATATGAATGAGTGGCTAATTTGTATTGTTCTTTCTTGACTGCCTTCCAGCCACATGTATGGCTGCACAGCTTCAGACTCAGGCTGCTGTAGCCAGGCCCTGGACCAGGTAGGGAAAGGGGGGCTTGAGGGAGTCAAGAGCTGAAATAGGTGGCGGAGGGCTGAGTTAGCATGGAGTTGTATTAGTAAAGCTAGGGGTGGGGAGCCCCAGACTGAGATAAGGAGGAGGTTGGAGGAGGGGAAAGTGTCTGCAGGGCACCAGTAAGGGGCAGTAGCAGAGCTGTGGGAGAAGCCCAGGGCTGGGATAGCTCCAGGGCAGGGCTAAGGTGTTTTCCTTAGAAATCAATTTCGTAAGTGAGTTTGACTTTTATTGCTTGACAATTTATGGCCTATGAAATGCACAACTTGTCTTTGCAGGTATATTTTATTGTATATGATTTTATGCTCCTTCTGGTATGTGTTTTTTTCCCACAGAAACACAGTGAATCACTGCCTTAAACTCCTTGCATACTTTCCTAGTCACACATTCCTTGTTTAGGCCGAAATCCTATTCCAAAGGCAAGGGCAGCTGGATCGGTTAGAACTGGGTCTAATCCCTGTACATCCAAGTTTCAGCATTTCTTTACCTCATACAGATTTGGCAAGTTGGGAAGTTCTTTCCTACCTTGGCAAGACTCAACATAAAACCCAAGAAATGATTCCTCTCTCTGCTACAGCAAAGGCCCCACACACATGCCAAGTGAAACTGTGAAATTGTTTTGCATCCACAGCTGTAACTACCCAGACTGCAGTCATCCAAAAACAGATTATTGTCCTGGACCAGTGGCATCAAACTGACCCCATGCCCCCAGCTGGATTGGACATGGTGGCAGTGCAGCCAGTAGCTGCATCGGTGGCAGAAGTGGGACCAGTAATGTAGCTAGTGCAGCAAGCAGCTGCAGCCAACTGGCTGCAGGTAAGTGGGACTGTGTTGGCACAGCTCTAAGTTGACCCTCTTGCCACCAATGGACACATCCAACTAGACCACATAGCCCTGGATTCAGTGGCAGGGATGTCCCCTACCCCCTCACCCCCCCCCCCCCCCCCCAATTCCTTAGCCTGACAGGAGCCCCATGGGAATGGCTGCATGGGCCACAGGCTATATGGTTGACATCCATGTCTTAGACATATATTAGGAAAATGAGAGATTGTTTTACATGGACTTCAGTGCTGAGACCTGTTCAGGTCCTTTGTGCTACAGAAGATCTACTGCATGGTGGCATCACGTCATACACTGAACACATGACTCACCCTTTGCTCCTGTCCCTCCTACAACTGAGCCATAGGGCCCTAATATACCATGATTAAAAGTTATGGTTTCATTAAGACCTCTGCCTCCATAAAAGATTGTCTCTTTTGGAAAATATTACGTTCATTGGTGACTGTGAGCGCTTAAGTTTGCTGGCATGATTAACAAAGTAGGTGGTTGCCTACAAAAGCTTATGCATTCCTGAATGAAGTAGTCACTAAGGTGCCACCCTGCCCTGGCTTCTGCTTGAGTTCAGACTAACATAGCTACCTCTCTAGCTCCTCCTGGGTAAATTCTAGACTAACCCAACGTTCATTGTGGTCTATCCTGGTCTACCCTGCTGCACAGTTATGATGAACCTGGCATCCACTCACACAATATCACACTGTTGTGTTCAGATAGGTCAGGCCTTCCAAAAGTAGACTCCTCACTGAACTAAATACAACGTTGGACACTTCAGGTTCTTGGATCTCCCCTGCACAGCTCCTCACCACGGCTGGGGTATCTTTGTAGTGTAGGCAGGCCCCTGGCTTGGGTCCAGTGGTAATGTAGATAAGCCTTTTTCTAATGGGTTATAGATCTAGTAGGAATGATCAGGTGAAGGTCCAGTTCCAGATATGAAATTTTGAAGCTGAGCCCATTACTGGCCATATATGAAGGTCTCCAACACTGACTGTCCTAAGCGTGCCAAGTTAGCAGATATCAACGATATTTTCAGAAAGGGGGGGGGCAGATTGGCTGCAACAGGCTTCAAGGGCTGGGGTGGGAGGGAACTTCTGCATCCCAGGCCCCACCAGAGCCCAGATGTGATCACTGCTAACAGCTTTCCAAGAGCAGGCTATGGCTTTCAGTTCTATTACCCTTGCTGCTGAAGCCAACAAGGTGGGACAAAGCTTGTTGCCTTGTAGGATGTGGCCCATCATCAAAGACTGCTGCAGTTCTGGGTCCCGGAGCTTCAACATGAAGTGATCCCATTGACTTCAGTTAGAAACACCTGTGTGTGGGGTTGTTGGATGAGAATCTGCTCCACACTTGACAGCCTCATCCTGCTACACTGAAGTCAAGGAGACATTTGTCTCTTATGTTAAATGACTTTGGCTTGAGCCTACTTGGGGCTTGCTTCAGACCCAGGGACAGTCCCATTGACATCAGTAGAGCTATCCTGGTTTCCCCTAAATGTTTACACTGAACATTTTTTCAAATTGCATTTTAAACTTCATAGTTTAATTGATATGTAACAAGAAATATTATTTCTTTTTAATCTAATGCATATATATGTCCAACATCATGGCCATCATGACTTGTAGCATGACTTGTAGCTGGTGCGGAACATGGCAGCCCAACTACAGGGGGTTGCCAGGTGTATATAACTTCAGTGTTGCAGGGTCTGTGTTGGCTCCCAGTAGCTTTCTGGGTGAAAATCAAGGTACTAGTTTTAACCTATAAGGCTCTAAATGGTCAGGCCTCTATGTACTGAAGAAGCTGCCGTCTTCCTTATGCCATATCACAGCTGGAAGCAACCAGAATTATCAGCTTATCAAGTCTGCTTGACAAAAACACATGGGAGGTGTTCTGTGCCAGAAGTATAACAGAGCAGCTGGGTGTTTGAGGCAGTGGCAAGGCACAGGGACAGCAGCAAATTTCTGCTGCTGGTAAGCCATGCAGCTGTGTCAGCATAGGCATTTTGCCTGATGGCACTCTAAAGAGACGTATGTGCCTGTGAAAGTAACAATCTAGACCCAAATACATCAGGCTGTTTGGGCATAAAGCCTTTTGGGAATTATTGGTGTTGTTTCTGTTATTGATACAACTATTTCAAGTTTCACGGGCTAACATTTTGACAATACATCTTCAGTGAGGTTGAAACAGCCAGAGTCTTATTCTTTACTAAAGTAGACTATTGCCATACCTGTACATTGGTGATAAATGTGTATCTTTTTATCTTATCCTGCTGTTGTGTTTTCAAACTGTAGCACATCAGGATAACAATGATTGCTCCATTAGTCTGTGGAAAATGTGTGATGATAAAAGATTACTGAAGATAATTAGGTTGCCTGTTTATTATTAAAAACCCTTGAAGTTCAAGGGAATTGTGACTTTAATGAGACTAAGATCAATGTTCCTCAAATAAATTTATTTGGATCAGGAATGCAAAAAATCCCTCATGGGGAATCATCTGGAAGGAGTATGGAGAACAACTCCTCTGCTCCATGTCTTTTGCCTGCCCAGGTGTCCCCTGGATTCCAAGGTCTCTGTTCCTCTGGGTCCTGTTTTAACTTTAGCAATCCAATTTAGAAACACAATCTCAATTAAGAGATCAAGATCATCAAAGTGGACCTGATGAGGACCCTTGGCACCAAGAACACCAGCACAGGGTTTCTTAAAGCTTGTTAACTTTCTGCCTCCCTTAACCCTGGCAACATAGCTAATGTATTTAACACCCTTTCCTGGAAGCCATTCTCCACCAGAGCCCTGTGTTAGTAGATTCAAACCCCTCCCCTCCCAGCTGCCTGCCTTAGCACTTGAATGAGCTGCTGTTCCAGGCTGGCTCAACTCCACAATGGGCTTGCCCCAGCATCTTGGTGGGGGTTGTTTATGTCTGGGGCTTCTTTCTTGTCTTCTTCCATTTCTGGGGGGGATACCTAGTACCAACCTGGGCTCATCCTCTCCTTGAAATGATTTGTTTGGGAGGTAGCTGGGGAGGGCATAAAATATACACTGTGGGAGGGAACATGACATCAGAAGCAACTGTGTCTGATTTGGGGCCAGCTGAAGTCCAGAGCACTGATGTCAGGCCTGCAGCGGTTTTTATTTTTCCTGCAGATTTTCCTTAGGTGTGGGGTTTTTGAATGCATAATGTCAGATTAGTCTTGCAAGGTTTCCATCAAGAAGTCCTGCAGGAAAATGCTCCGTAGTTCCTCCCCCACCACCCCAGTAGATATTAGCATGCACTGTCTGCCAGAGAGGAAACATTTACCCAGTTGATACTTTTCATGTATTTATTTTTTTTCAGGAAATTGAACCCTAATAGCAATTTCATTTTCCCCCTTTCCCTTCGCTTTAGGTGTTGAAAATACTTTATCCATTCAGAAATTCTTAGAACTTTGTGTGTTCTTTAAAGGCATTTGGATATACATTGATAAGGGATCAATGATGCAATTAAAGCAGAGTCAATGATCAGGAAAGTCAATTAATCAAAAGGTTTTGTATTAACAAAACCATCAGCCTGCATTGGCTTTTGTTTGTTGGCAAAGCAACTATGCATTGTTTAATCACTAGTAGTGCTTTGAGATTTAAAAATATTACACAGTACCACACATTTATTTCTTGTTGTTTGCTGTTCCATGTGGGCTCTAATGATACTGCTAGGTGTGACTTTGTATATATCAAAATAACTACATGGCTCTAGGGGCAAGGGTGAAAGGGGTAGGGGTGGAGGGTCCAGGTGGTATTCTCATCAATCCTTCCAGTCATGGTAAAGGCCCAACAAGAGGCAGATACAACCTAGAGATCAACATATGGCTGTGTAGACAGTGTTGCCAGCAGGATTATGGCTACTGTGACCATTAGGTAACATTTCAGGAAGATGGACAGCAGGGAAGGGATGGACTCCACCTGACAAAGCGAGGGAAGAGTGTTTTTTGTATACTGGCTTGCTAACCAAGTGAGGAGGGCTTTAAATTAGATTCATGGGGTGGGAAATGGAAACAAAAGCCCAGAAGTAAATTAAGAGCCTAGAGACCTGGATAAAAACTTAGTAAAGGGAAGCAGTAATGGAAACTTTAGCAATGGTCTTAGGGATAGGATAGGGCAATAAGTTAGATACTTGAAATGTTTATACACTGATGAGAGAAGCATGGGGAATAAACAGAAATAATTGGAGGTCCTAATACAGTCAAAGAATTATGATGCAATTGGGATTACGGAGATGTGGTGGGATAGTTCATGTGACTGGAGTATGGTCATAGATGGGTATAGCTTGGTCAAGAAAGATAGGCAGGGGGAAAAGGAGGTGTTGCCCTATATATAAGGTGATGTACACAAGTTCAGAGGTGCAGTACCAAGTGGAAGATAGGTCTTTTGAAAGCCTCTGGGTAAAGGTCAGAGTGGGGAGCAGCAGGGGGAATGTCATGGTGGGCATCTGCTACAGGGCATCAAACCAAGAGGTGGTGGTGGATGAGGCTCTCTTTAAGAAAGTGACAGAAGCTTTCAAACTGCAGGACTTGGTTCTCACGGGGGACTTTAATTATCAGGATATCTGCTGGGAGGGGAACAGCAGTGCACAAGCAGTCCAGCAAGTTTTTGGCATATGTTAGGGATAACTTTTTATTATTCAAATGGTAGAGAGGCCAAGCTTCAGATGCAGGGTGGAGAGCTCGTCTCGATTTACTGCTCACAAACAGGGTTAGTTGAGACTGTGAAGGTAGAAGGTAACTTGAGTGACAGTGATCATGAAATGATTGTTCAAGACCCTAAGGGGAAGAAGGAAGGAGAGCACTAGAATAAGGAGACTGGACTTCAGAAAAGCAAAATATAGCAAAGTCAGGGGCCTGGTGGGCAGGATGCCTTGGGAGGCAAGTCTGAGGGGAAAAGGAGTCCAGAAGAACTGGCTATACTTTCAGGAAGCCCTTTTAAGGGCTCAGGAGTAAGCTATTCCCATGAGGCAGAAGAATGGGAAGAGCAATAGGAGCTCAGGCTGGCTAGAGAACAATCTCTTCAATAAATTTCAACTCAAAAAGACATCCTATAAAAAGTGGAAATCTGGTCATAGTATTAAGGAAGAGTATAAGAGTACTGTGAACATGCAGGGAGAAAATTAAGAAGGACAAAGCACAATTTGAGATGCAGCTGGTAAGAGACATAGAAGACAATAAAAAGGGATTTTATAGATATGTCAAAAGTAAGAGAGAGACCAGAGATTTCATAGGTCCCTTACAGAATGTGCAAGGAAGTCTAGTTACAGATGATGTAGAGAAGACTGGAGTATTTAATTGCTTTTTTAGTTCTATTTTCACAATAGAGGCAGCTACCAGCTGACAGGTGCAGTTGGCAGCAGAGATGGGGAAGGAGCAAACAGCCTAGAATAGTGGCAGACCAGGTTAAAGATTATTTAGAGAAGTTAGGGTCTTTCAAGTTGGCAGGGCCAGACGGGATGTACCTAAGGGAATTGGCTGAGGTAATTTTGGAGCCATTGGCTACCTTTTTTGAGAATTTGTGGAGGTGGCGCAAGGTCTTGAGTGACTGGAAAAGGGCAAATATAGTGCTCATAAAGGGAAGGAGGAGGATCCAGGGAAATACAGACCGATCAACCCAGGGGTGGGCAAAATGCGGCCCACTAGGCCATTCTATCTGGCCCACGGGGCCCCTAAAAATTTTAGAAAATTAATATTTATCTGCCCGACTGCCTGTGATTTGGCCCTTGATGGCTTGCCAAAACTCAGTAAGTGGCCCTCCACCCGAAATAACTGCCCGCTCCTGAATCAACCTGATCTCTATACCTGGAAAAATCATGGAATAGGTCCTAAAGGAATCCATCATGAAGCACCTAGATGAGAACAAGGTGACTGGGAACAGTCAGCATGGATTCACACACAGCAAGTCATGCCTGACCAAGCTGATTTCCTTCTACAATAATGTGACAGGCTCGGCCATTGGGGGAGAGCAGTGGATGTGGTATAACTTGACTTTAGCAAGGCTTTTGACACATTCTCCCACAATATCCTCATCAACAAGCTATGGAAATATAGACTGTAAGATGGATACATAACTGATTGGATCGTTGTACTCATTGAGTATTCTCAGGTGGGGTTCCTCAGAGATCTGTCCTGGGTCCAATATTGTTCAACATCTTCATTAATGATTTGGATGATAAGAGCAAATGTACGCTTAGCAAATTTGCAGATGGCACCAAGTTAGGTGGAATTGTGGACACTCCAGAGAGCGACGCTAGGATCTGGAATGACCTAGATGTCCTCGAAAAATGGCCACAACCAACCAGATGAGATTCAGCAAGGACAAGTGCAGAGTGCTGCACTTAGGACAGAATAACCACATGCACAAATACAGACTGAAGGATAACTGGCTAGGTACTTCCTAGCCAGTCATCCCTCAGGTCTTTCTCTGCAGTACTACTGCAGAGAAGGACCTGAGTGTTATGGTGGACCATAAGCTGAATATGAATCAACAGTGTGCTCTTGTTGCCAAAAAAGCCAACAGCATACTGGATTGTATTAACAGGAGTGCCACTTGTACATTAAGGCAAGTGACTCTTCTGTTCTATTCAGCACTACTGAGACCTCATCTGGAGTACTGTGTCCAGTCTGGGACCCCTCACTTCAAGAAGGATGAGGGGAGTTTGGAAAGAGTCCAGCATAGGACAACAAACATGATCAGGGGGTTGAGAGGCAAGACTTGTGAGGAAAGGCTGAAAGAACTAGGGTTATTTAGTCTGAAGGAGTGAAGACCAAGGGGGATTTGATAACAGTCTTCAAATACCTGAAGGGTGATTATAGAGAGGATGGAGATGGGCTTTTCACTGTGGCTGTAGGGGACAGGACTAGGAACAGTGGCCTCAAGCTGCAGCAGGGGAAACTTAGGCTGGTGATTAGAAGAAACTTTCTGACTATGAGGGTGGCCAGGCATTGGAACAGGCTACCTAAAGAAGTTGTGGATTCTCCATGCTTGGAAACTTTCAGAAGCAGGTTAAACAGACACTTGCCTGGGATTATTTAGTTAGGAATGATCCTGCCCCAAGCAGGGGGCTGCACTAGGTGGCCTTCTGAGGTCTCTTCCAGCTCTGCTTTCCTTTGATCCAAATATTTACTGTACAGTACAATACATAAAGTATAGTTTTCAGCACTTCATAATGTGTTGTTTGATGATCCAAAAAATGATTATCCAGAATGATAATACTACTTAGTCTGGACAATCAACATTCTCCTGCATTTTTATAAAGCTGATTTTAATTTGGGGGGGGGGGGGAGTAGTAGTAAAAAATAAGTATGTCTCTTAAAAAGAAAGCAAAAATTAGACAAAGGGGTAAAAAGAGAGGAAAACGGATACATGCAGAAAAAAGGGAGAGTTGGGCAGAAAAAGCTGGAAAAGGGAGAAAAATCAACAGAAAATGCACAATGAAACTATATCCATTCAGACAGAAGACAAGCAAGTGCTGCCTTTGTATCATCCTGTCCTGGGGAACTGAAAATAATTTCCTAAAACAGTATCATTTAGAGAATTTGCTTTGTTTTGGCTCTGTCTTCCCTCAATACATATATTTATGTAATCCTGAGAGAAAAAGCCTTCCAATATTTGTGCCAAACATTTGCAATTATTACCCTGAAAAAAATTCTGGTTTTAAATCTGCAGTTTAAGTTTGCATGCATGCTTTCTTCAGGCTGACAGGTAATCCAAAGGTCTGAGCTAATTCTTTGCATTCAGGAGGGCAGTGTCTACACCATTAGAGGACATACACCAAAGGTTTCCCAAACCCACTAGGCCATTTGCTTGTGCCCAGAGCCGGATACGAAAAGATAAACAAGTCAGGCCTGATTCTGCCATTGAGTTGAGCAGGGGTTTGTCAGTGAGTCAAGCCATGCCTATAACCCATTGCTAAAGAAAGACAGATGTTTGCATGGGTTTCCTTAGAGCAATGATTCTCCACCAGGGTGCTATACCACCTTGAGGTGTCTTGAAATCCTTTCAAGGGGGTTGGGGCATGCCACTGTGTTAGCACTGTTAGATTTACAAACATGGTTTACAAGATAAACCCGTTTCAAATACAGATCCATCCCTGTGGCTTTTCTGAGTTGTCTGCAGCAGAAAAACGGCCTGGTTTTCTTTCTGTAGTCAAAAGAAGACAGAAAACGAAGAGCTGGCATCTTCCAAGGGCTGTCTCAAGTCTAAGCAAGACTGAGAACCACTGCTCTAGGGAAACTAACCTCCCTGGCACATTTCCTCTGCATAAAAAAAACCAAAAACCAAAACAAAACAAAAAACATTTCCTCTGCATTCCCTCCTGCGTGAGGGGCACGTTGGCACCAGCCTCAGGACGTGTTTTGGCACAGAGCTGCGACACTGTAGCTTCACCCTATTGTCTGCATCACTTTCCACCCACACCCATGGCTCCCTCAGGGGCTGCTCATTTGGGTGGCAGGCGGGGAGCCCCCCACGTGCCCTCCAGGTACTTCCCTCCCACAGAGAAGGGCTCTCCGGAGCCTGCCGCCCCACACAGCTGCTGCTCCTAAGCAGGGGTGCCAGCTGTTTGATCTGTTCCTGGAGATTTCCTCACACACCACAGTGACATTAATTACGGCGCGTAGACATCACGCCAGGCAGGCAAAGGCACCTTGCTATCTATCACCTTTTAAAAACTCATCGGGCTACTGTATGCATCAGATTCAACATCGCCTCTGCGGGCTCGGATCAAGTGTATTACTTGAATGAACGCCCGGTCATTTCTGTCCCGGGTGCCTCTCCGCAGGCTCCTGGAGACGGATATCAAATTCCTGGAGACACCAGGGGGGTTGGCAACCCTACGCCTAAGCCACCCCAGCCAGGCGCCCACCCGCTCTTCTGGGCAGCCTCCAAGGCTGAGCTGTGCCCCCTGCGCGCCCTGCGAAGCAGCTGTGGGCGCCTCTGCAGCCGCACACCTGGGGCTGGGGGGTGATTTGCACCTTCCCCGGTGCAATCTACCCCCTCCCCTGTCCCGCCCGGGGCCCCTCCCCTGCAATCAAGCGCTCTTAGCATGACAATGGCCTTGACCACCACAGCCCGGGGCATAAAGCGCGGCCCGGCCCGCGCCCGGGAGAGCCATGAGCACGCACCTGGCCGTGCCGGCGGCCCCGCGCTACGGGGGCTACTACTGGGACTGCCCGCCCGAGCCGGCCGCCCAGCCCAGCGAGCAGGACGCCGCGGCCCCGGCCCCGGCCCCGTTCCCGGGGGACAAGACCCCCCAGCACCCAGGTAGGCGCCAGGACGGGGGGGACCCTTCTGCGCCCCGCTTCGCTTTGGCTTGGCGGGCGTGGGCGAGCCGTGGCGGGTCCCGCACTGCCCGGGCAGAGCCCTGCGGAGCCGCCTCCTGCTGCTGCTTGCACCCGCCTACCCCCTCCTTGCAGCAGAGATGCCCCCTGGGGCTCTTGCGGGAGGGGAAGAGCTGCCCCTTGTTCGCGGGGCCCGGGCATCCAGCGGGTGTTGGGCCCCGGGAGCCCCGTCCTGGCCCCTGCGGGGGGGCTGAGCCTGAGGGTCACTTCTTCCCTTCCTACAGCCCCTGGGCTCGGCTGCAGGAGAGGGGTGACTGCATAGGAGGGCTTTTCTTGGGCTTGGTCTGAAACTCCTGCCTGCCTAGAGGCTGGTGAGTCTTTGGGAGGTCTTGCAGGCCTGTTCCAGTCCCAAGTATCTGCTCCTTGGAAGTCCTTGCCGGCCTGCTGGGGAGACCTCTCCCCAGTTCAGAGGCTAAGCTTTAGGAGGTGTTGGATTTTCATTCAATCGGCTGAAGGAGAGCTCGGCAAAGGATGCTATGAGGAGCCCTTGTAAACCTTGGCTGGAGGAGGGAACGGCAGCTTGGCTCTCTCGGATGGAGACATGTACCATCCAAAAAAGTGATGTTCTTGTATTTGTTGCAGTCGGGTATGGCCCTTATGTTCAAGTCTGATCAAGATCTACCCCAGGCAGCCTTCCCTAGAACAGCTGTTGCCTGTGACTTGGCTCCTTTAACACTGCTTCCCTTAACTTTGCTCAGTTTGACATGGCCTAACTTAATACAAAGGTGTAGACCTCTGAGGCCAGGTAGGGTGTGATGGAGGGGTTACACTGTCTTTGCAGCACACTGTCCTCATGCCTGTTTTGCTTTCCTTCCCTAGATCTCTCTCCAGCTTCCTCCAGCTCGGGGATGTTCATTCAATACGCCCCGGACTCTGCCACCAGCCCCAATGCAGAGCCCCTCTCCCCACACCTTAACCCCCAGAGGAGTGGGGCAGGAGGTGAGGGAGGAGTGAAGAAAGCCAAGACACGGACAGCCTTCTCCCCAGAGCAGCTGCAGATCCTCCATCAGCGCTTCCAAAGCCAGAAATACCTCAGCCCCTACCAGATCCGGGAGCTGGGCTCAGCCCTGGGGCTCACCTACAAGCAGGTGAACACCAAGGGTCTTATCCCTAGCATCTGCCTTGAAGGGGCTGAGCTGCACCTGTGATTTGAAGTGGTCTGCCTGAATGAGCTGAAGGGGCTAAGCTGCATGGTCAGTCTGGGAACAGGGAGGCCTCTGGGGCAAACCCTGAGGTCCAGTGAGCCTCTTGCTCTCCTGTTGTAATTTGCACACAAATGCAGAGGGAGAAAGATATATGCTCTGTGGCTTGCACTTGCTTTTGCACCAGCCACCTACTTTGCATGGTTGTTCAGGAGTAACTCGGGGGGGGGGGGGGGGAGCAAGGAACAGTGGCAGGAAGCTTTTTCTAGTGTGCCCTGTTCCTTGAGTTGGAGCCAGCCTCAGCATAGAGGAAAGGGAGAGTAGCCTGTAAAACTGTAAGAAGCACTCTCCACTCTGTCTTGTTGAACTGGATGTTGTAATACTGGGGTCTGTGATACAGGAAGAAATGTGGGTGGCTTGTTTGGTTTGTTTGTTTGTTTGTTTGTTTTTTTTCCACTGAGGGATGTTCTTCCCTTTACCTTTTTAGTCTGAACCAATCTGTCAAATGGCTGAAGTGGGGGGCAAAGGGGAGAATCTGCATATCAGTGGTGGGTGAAAGTGCCATGTGTGTGCTTGAAGCCTAAAGATGGATGTCCTACCTTGTCTCCTGTCCTCCATTCTCTCCAGGTGAAGACATGGTTTCAAAACCAGCGGATGAAGTATAAGCGATACCAGAAGGAAAGTCAATGGATTGAGAAAGGCACATGCCTCCCTCAGGTATGAAGCCTGGTGGGATTCCACTATCTTCACTACGGGTAGTTATCAGGGGGGCCTTAATATCAGTTGGATAGTTGTCTTTCTTTTGGCTAATGTGGGATACTTATGAGCTTCCCTGCCAGTAGTTACTCCATACATTTTTTTGCAGTATTAAATTTACTTTATCCCCTATGGCACCATATAAGTCTGTAGTGTGGACTACAAAATTAGAAAAAAAAAATAACCTTTCCATTTCTTAGCAACTTGAGCTGGTCTGTTTTCCAGACTGTAATGGGCTGGCATATGGGTCCAATCCAGCTCATGGTACAGCAGGTCTGTGAGGGGATTTGGAAACTTGTACCTCTAGACTAATAGTGTCATGGAAGTATGCAGAGCAGTGGCTCTCAACCAGGGTGTTTTCTGTAAGATCCTATCAAGGGTGCTACATAGTATTAAGTGCAAACTACATGTGATTCTTGCAAGACAAACCCAGAGATTCTAAATTGGAATCCAGAGTGTCAGAGATCCCACCTGTTGTGGCCTTTCTGAGTTGTTTGCAATGTAATTGCTCTAGTGTCCATAGTCAAAAAAAAAAAAAAAAAAAAAAGGGGGGGGGGTGGAAAGCTATGAAGTGACAATACTTGAGGGATGTCTTGAGTCTTAAGTTTTGAAACCCCTTGGCCTATGGGTTAGGATCCTGTTACACTTGGTCTGCAAAAAAAAAAATCCTGTCCCTCTCCAGAGACCTTGTATTGCATGTGTAGTGGGTGCCCCAGGGTCCTGTTTTCATCCATGACTTCTCTCTTTCTCAGAATGGGTTCTATCAGGCTGGATACCTGGATGTTGGCTCCGGTTACTACCAAGGCTGCTCTGTCAGTGCCAACAGGAACATCCAGACTGTGGCCAATGTGCATCAGACCTATAATAGCAGCCCGGCCTACAGCAGCAGCCAGAGCCTGTACACTTTCATGGCCATTGAGGATGAGGGGACGTTCTTTGGGAAAGCTGCAAGTCCCTGCAACACCCAGCAAGCTGTGGGCTTCCTCAGCCCGCAGAAAGTGAACTTCTATCATGGCTTCCCCACAAATGTGGATTATGCCAGTGTGGAGCTGGAAGAAAGCTACAGTTTCCAGAATACCCCTGGCACTCCAGTGTCATTCCCGGGCTCTGGTGTGCGGCAGCCATACCAGCCAGTCTGGCACCCTCAGGGCACCCAAAGCAATTACAATTCCTAGGCCCTTTCTGGTTCCTTTTCTGCTCCCACTCGTGTCTGCTTTCTCCTTTTAAGTCTCTCAGGGTCCTGATCCTGCCAGGTGCCTAGTGCCCCTAGCTACAGCAGAGGCTCTGCACTTTGCAGGATTTGGCCTTCTCTTCCTTCTTATCTGTAAGAGTTGCCTGTCTAGTTTATGTTCTGGAGTATATGCACACATGTGATGAAAGGCAGCTTCCAAGCTGTTGGCCCTGGCTGGCTCCAGGAATGGATTGTTGCTTTTGCTAATGTCAAGCCATCCTTGTGGACAAGTGTGTGTGTGCTGGAAATTGGAGTAGGTGGGTGGAACAGGCCAGTTATGCCATTAAGTCCTCTTCTGACCTCTTGTCCTGGTACAGGAGGATCTACTATAGATCCTTTCCAGTGCTCTAGTGAGTCCTTGGTCTATGGATCCCTGCAATAAAGCTTCCCTGGAGAAGACTCTCCCAGCCAGTAGCAGAGCATTTGCTGTGGGGGAAAAGCTTTTGCTAAGCTTCTAACCTCAAACTTCCCTCTCTTGTCCGTTTGGTTTTTTTCTTCCTTTCAGTCCTGGTATTTCCTCTACCAACTCCTGTGCCAGTTGCATGATGTGCCTTATCAGAGGACGTGTGTATGCCTTTTCTGAGGGCTAGATATGATAGTCCCACTGCATTCCCAGCTAAAATGACTCTAATCCCTTTTGCTCATTTTAGGACCTCGATGTCTCATTCTGACAAGGGTTTACAAAATTCAGAGCAAGCCCAATCCTCAGCTGCTGCAAGTCAGGTTATGTACTGTAAATCTATTTTCAGCTAAGCATCTGTCCCATGGGTTGAATAGTAATCTAAATTGCATTTATCCTGTATATAAGGACAGAGTGGGGAAGGACAAGGAAATTGTGGCCTGCCAGATCAGTATTGTCATCCAGACACTTGTAGTGTTTGCAAAATGGCTCTGTCTTGTGCCTGTCAGTTCTTAAGGTTGTGCCTTTTGGAGACTTCCTGTCTAGCCAGATGGTTCTTCAGTTCTCTAATTGTTCTTCCTTATTCTGCCAACCCAATACTTCTGATTGCCTTAATACCCTGCCAGGGATCTAATACCAGCATACGCATCATGGTGAGAGCAGCAGATGTCCTCAAGTACCTGTCTAGTTCTCTTCTAGATAACTCATTATCTAGGCATGAAGGATCTCTAGCACTTCACAAATCATAATGCAACACCACTGGAATGCAGCCACCTCTGGGGTGGAGCATGGCAACCAGGTAAAAACACTTTAGTTGTTTCAAGCCTGATGTTTGGGTCACTAATAAACTAGAAATGAGGGGGAAATCCCATTGGGCCTCACTAGCCCACTGCCTCCGTAGGCAGTGCAGCATGGCTTCTTACAGTTGCTTCTCTGGTCTTGAGTAACTTGATAAATGGGGGCTTTTATCAGTTCCCTAGGGGGAGACCTTTTTTCCCCCCACATCCTAATTGGGTTTTTGTCTTGCATCAAGGGCAGACACTTGAGTTTCTTCTGGTGTCAGTGTTGCTTCTGTAGGGGAGAAGTGGGTGGGCTTCTTTTAAAAAACATTTTAGTTGTTGGAGTGTTTGTTTTTTTTTTTTGTTTATTTGTTTTTTTTATAAATGTTAATGGTTTTTTAACTATAAAAACTCTAAAACTAGCCAGGCTTAGGCAACTCTAATGCCAAACCCAGCCTGTTGCTTGTGAAATGGACTGAGTGGTCTCACTTCACTGTTCCAAGCCTGCTGCAAATACATGGCTTCAATTGAAGAAAATCAAATCCTACATGTTACCAATTTTTCTAGTGTTAATAGTGATTTATTATTGGTGGCCAATAGAAAAGTCTCTTACCTTTTTGTTAATGTGTTGTTTTAATCACTGTGACATGCGGTGTTTGCCTGAGGATTTTCTGTTGCATTTAAATTTTAAATGCAAGCAGCTTGAAATAGCTGGGTATGGGTGGGGGGGGAACAAACTTGCAGTGACCTCTAATACTGTTATGGTGTGTGCATGTGTGTGTATTTTTCACATAATGTTTTTTATAAACCTGTGCTTTTACATTTGAAAATAAAATAAACTGAGTTGTGTTAATGTCTCCCCCTCTTTCCCCCCTTAATGTGATAACTTCACTCCTTTCATCTAGAAGCATGAGAAGCACTCTACACTAACCCCTTTACAGAGGGAGATGAAGAACAAACTCAATCCTGTCAGCTGGCAGTAGTTACAAACCATGAGTCAGGCCCTAAAACTCATAGGATATCAGCATTTTAAAAACAGTGGGTGCTTTTCTTCATCTCCAGGGGAGGATGGCTTCCTGTTTCCAGGGCTCTCTCCACAGCCATAGAGGCTAGAACTTCTTCCTTACTGGAAGCAGAGATCTTGCTCCAATCCAAAGATTACAGGAATTTAACTTTAAGGAAGCACTAGAATTGACAGTTCTGCAGAAGTTCATTCTGAGTGAGAGCTGATGCACTACAGCTGTTTCAGGGTGTGTTGTATTCTCCAGATGCCTGCATTATGAGGGGTCCCTGCTTTTGAGGCCATGAACAGGTGTTACATGTTGTGCCAGAATTTTTTTTTTTTTTTTTTTACTTCAGTACAAAGGGTGAACAGAGGTGTTCAAGCACTTCATGGTGAAAGAAACCTAGGGCTCCTGCAACAAACTGCTAGCTTTTTTTTTTTTTTCAGAGAGCAAATTATCTCATTTGGGAATTTTTTTTTTTCTAGTGCAATGTGTAATGCCTGTATGCTTATGCATGGTGCACTAGGTTCCCTGGGACCCCCATTATCCCACAGTCCCTGGGTTTAGCCACTCTTAATGAGTAGTCAGGGTGCTTACTCCTGGATAAGGGAACCTAAGGTATGTTTGGGGAGGGTGCTGTATCCCTGCACCAGAGCTCTGTGGCTAGCTTATGTGACTGCCTACAGCCTGGTGGCTGCTAATGCACTGATGGTAAAAGCTGGTTTTGCCTGTGCTCTCTTAGCCAAGGTGAGAAGCCTTGCAGGTGTTCTAGCAACAGGGAAAGTGCCAGTGTTGTGGCTGTGGGCCATAGGTGTAAGAACAGTCATCTGCCTGCAGGGCAGGGCAGCACTGAATGGAGCTGTCTTCTGTGCTGCGTAAACTGGCATTTGCTTGTGTCTTGAGGCCAGTCTGGGACCTAGGGCAGCAGCTGTAGCTGCAAGGGCAGCAGCTGTTCCTGACAGGGGCAGGAAGCATACCTCCTGCCTCTCTCCCTGGCACCTGGGCCTGCCCCTGATCTATGGTTACCTGATGCCAAGTTGGTATCAGCTGCAGGCGGTGTGCTATGAGGTCAGGGGGAATGAAGAAGCAGCTCCCTATTGCCCCCTGGCTTGTGAGCTTGCCTTTGAGGCAATTTCCCTGCTCTCTACAAGGGCACTGGAACAACTGTATGCCAGCCTTGCAGACTGCCTGGAACTGTGCAGTGCTAGAATTGAATGCCTGTCCCTAGCCTTTGTCTGTCTCCTGCTTCTTTCATTTCTCTCCTTGTACCTGGAGCCTTCTACTGAGCAGTCCTCCTTGTTCTGAGCCCTGCAACCTGCCAGGTCTGCTAGGGAGACAGTCAAGTATGGGAGAATAACCAGATCAGCAACCTTAGGCAACAGAGCTGTAATGAATGTTCCCCTTCCCCAGCAATCTCAATGCTGCTTCCAGATAATGGGTTGAAAATTGAGAGCTGGTCCAGCCTCTGCTGGTGGAGAGCTAGACCATCACAGCCCCCTAGTGGACACAGCATTTGCTGGCAAGAGGATCCCTTCTTACCTGTGTAACTTAACCTCCTCCCTGAACCCCCTAAGCTAGATCTGCTGAAGGACTCTGGCTACTGCATCTTGTATGTACATGGGGGCATGGGAGGGGTCTATGGCCAGAGCTGTCAGTCAGGAGTCTGACCTCCCTCCCTCTCCTTCCTGCCCACTGTACTTCTAATGGATAGCTCTGCTGATAAAGCTTTCTGGTATGTGTTTGGCCTCTAGTCCTCTGCTGCTCAAGAACCAATATGGGGAGGAACAAGGCAGGCTTCCCCAGGCTCACTGTCTCACATCCAGCCAATGGTGATTGGTTTCTTCCTGGCTCCCACAGTTACTCCTGCCACAGATGTGAAGGATGCTCAGTTTTCACAGCCTGTGCAATCTTTGGCCCTTTACTGAGACTGCTACAAATAAAAGAAGGGGCCAGCCAATACCAAAGATGAGGGCAGTGTTGTGGTCTAACCATTATACGGTTAGCAGGGGATTTTACTGTTTTCTTTAAGAATTTAAGATTCCTTCAGTCCCCAAACCTTGGAGGAAATGAGGACCATTGCTATTTTACCAAAGGGACTAAGCCCCAAAGAGAAGAAAAGACATCATCCAGGTCCCACAACACTGAAGTGCTAGAACCTGGACTATATAACCTGATCAGTTGCTCTCCTAAGCTGGGATGGGAAGGGCCTTTATTCTGAATGCTGCAGTTTGGATGCTGCTGGGATTCAAGATTTAAGGAAATGTTTTTTGTGCCCTAGGTCAAATTTGCCAAATCAGCCAGATCAGTTCCAAATCCTATGAATTGTTCAAGAACCATATGTGGCCCTACTGCCAGCAAGTATCCTCCACCCCAAACTTTTCAGCCTGGGGCTTCAGATACTTCCAAATCTTTTGGCAGGCATCCTACATGCAGGCCCAAGCCCAGAGGCTTGGGATTCAGATGCCTCTGAGTTTCTCTTGCCTTGAGCCAAGCTAGGGAGGAGTCTCCCATTTCCACAAAGCTGGCATATAGCTAAGATCTTCCCACTGGAAGCTGGTCAGTGGGAAGCTAACTATGTCACTCTTATAGGGAGCCCTGTCGGCAAGCAGATAGTGCACCCTCCACTACGCAAAGCCATTTTAGTTGTATTACCTTGGTCATGGTATTTTCCCCTGTTGCTGAGATTCAAGATGCTTAAGTGTGTGTGCCTCACAGCCTGGATCTAACACCAGCTTACCCTGTGCAGAGCCCTAAAAGGAAAATCAAGCAAGGCTGTTGCTGACTTCAGTCAATTGAGTGCCTATGTCATATTATGACATAATCCTGTCTGCCCAATAAGAGAGTGGGTTGAGAGTGGGTTACTCTAATTTATGTATCACCTAGACATTCTAGCAATGTGCAAACACTGCCATTAGGCAGACTTGTAAGAGTAGAGCTGTGTGGCTGATTGTTTTTTTTTTTCCAGTTTCTGCCTGAATGAAAAATGAAAGCAGATAGACTTTTCTTTGGATCCATAAAAATGATCTTTGCTGTTGCTTTTTCCCAATAAAATAGAAATGTGTTAGGGGCTGACTAAAATGTTTCATTTAACATGGAAACATTTTGTTTTGTTCTCAGGAATTTTGCTGCTTCCCCTGCACCAAATTCAAGTACATTTCAAAATAAAACTTCCCCTTTGAAATAGGAAAAAGGGGAAATTTTGGCAGAGGTTTAATTACTTCCTCCTCCCTAAGTTTTCAAGGACAAGGGTGCTGAATCGCTTGCTTGGAGGCCACATTTGTCCCCTGGCATCATGTTATGAGGCCTGTGGGGCTGTTCACGGGTCCAGAAATTTGACAGCAGGAGGGTAGTAGCAAGGGCTGGGTAATGCCTTATCTGGGGTGTGATGGTTAAAATACTGTGTGAGGAAGCAGAAGCTACAGGTTCAATACCTCCCTCACTCCAAGGTACAGAGGATCAGGAACCCTAGTTTCCTGCTTCCTGCACAAGTGCCCCCCTGCCTGCCCTCCATTGTGATTATAGGTTTTGCCAGACTCAAATTTCAGGACTTACATGTATAAGCAGATCTCCATACCTATAGAAAGCACTGTGGGCTGAATAGCATGGCCTTTTATGCAAGATTGGGTGTGCAGGTCAGCACAAGGCCTGGCACATGTGGCCAGCCAGGGGTGTCATGGGGCTTCAGGGCCTGATTCTGATGCATAGGGCCAGGTGAGGGATGGATGTGGGGCCCAGGGCTTGATCCTGGTATGTGGAGACCCAGTCTGGCCCATGCCACTCATCTGGTCCACAAGACCAAAAGATTAAGCTCTACACACAGGCCTGGGTATGCTCAGTAGGCTGCCCTCTGGCTGGTCAGCTGCAGAGTGAGATAGGAGCACCAGCTTATGCATGTAAGTTCTGAATTTTTTGTCTGGCAAAACCTATAGCCATAAGGGGCAGAGGGGAAGCAAGCATTTATACAGGGAGCAGGAAACCAGAGTTCTAGGGGCTCTGGACCTTGGAGTGGGTGGTGCAGGGAGGAGTGGGGGGAGCAGGTAGCTCCTGCTTCCTCACACAGTACTTTAACCATCACACCATGGGTAAGGCATCATCCAGCCCTTTTCTTGCAGTTGGCCATAACCAAGAAAAGGATATATAAGGGACCACATGAGAGCATATGGAAGGGTTCTACCATTGGCAGAAACTTCAGTTCATTTTATTCAATGAATGTAAAATGCAAGATGCATTCAAGCACCAGCTTCAAGGGGCGAGCTGAAAACAGCTTTGGTCAATACCCAGCTTTTTCCCTGCTGGGGACCCTCACTTACCCATACACAACTCAGGCTGCTCTACATTTACAAAACACACAGCTCCCATCTGAGAGACAGATTGTACCAGAAGAAGGGGTTCTTTTCCCAGTGTAATTTTGATTGGTTCCATGTCTAAACTAAGCTATCTCAGCAAAAACATAGGTTTTATCTCTTTCCTGGTAGAATTTCTGTCCATATTAGGGTTTTTCTTGGTAAAGCAATGGAAGTTGGGGGTGATTTTTTTTCCTGCTCCTACCCCATGTAGTTGTGCTGGCAACGTTTTTAAGTGTAGATCAGGCCCTGAGTCCTTATCTTTGGTATTGCTATTCTCCCAGAGGAGGGAATGCACTGTACTGGTCTGTGGCACCTTCACTTGACATGCTGGATCCACCCTAGAGTTTCTGCTGCTCTAACCATATCATTAACAAAAATGTACCATAACTGAACTAGCTATACTGGTACATCATCTGGGTGTAGATTCAGTCTTATTTAGCCTCTAGTCTTATCTGCACCATAGATGAAGATATGACCTGCAACTTCAGGTATGCTTTATCATTACATTAGTCATTTAACCCTGTTGCATGCATCACAGCTAACATGGACTGGGAAGTCTTAAGTGGAGCAGGGGAGTTAGCTTTGCACTCAACATTTCTGTTCCCTCTTGTCCTGGTCTTGCTAGCCCCAACTTTGCCAGCCCCAGCAGTCTCACATCAGGGCTCACATTCCCCAAGCCATGGGAGTAACTTTAATAACAAGATTTTTCTTTTCCTGATGGGGCATTTCTTTACTTTGCCCTCTGGTTACTGAACCCCTCAGCCATGCTCAGGACAGTTTTCTGAGCTTCCTTTGCAATCACACAGTCTAGAACCTTTCTTAAAGAAAATAAAAGCAGATTTCTCCAGTGATCACATGGCTCCAGGAACTGGTGTTTTACCAAAGACAACAAATACCACATGGTGTATGTGAAGATCACAAATGGAGCAACACTGGCTTAGGTCCATTTGTTTCAAACATATGGGGAGCCCCAGGGTAGATCAGCTGCTCCCAACAATGGATCTAGGAGTTTGAAAAGGAAGGTGCAATCAAAGTGTAGGCTGGGTGTCATAGGTGACTCTGCCTGCCTGCCCCACTCAGGAAGAGGGCCTGGGCATCCCAGCTCTAGCAGAATCTGGGTCTCTTGGGTCCCACAGGTGGCAGGAATGGATGAGGGGAATCAAAGGAGGATGCAACCATACCCTCACATCCCCTCCCTGAGCTCCGCCCATTTTACCAGTGTCATCCTAGTTTGGAACAAGGGAAGACTGAGATGAATGAGGCAGGTGACATCCTAGAGCTTCTTTTTTGTTGTTGGGGGAAGACTCAGGCAGGCAACATTACAACAAGTTCAATTCAGGTCATGTTTCAAAGCTTTGCTTTGCAACTGTGAAAGCTAAAAAGTTCCACTTAAAGTTGAGTTCCATTACCAAATACGCACATGCACCAAATAGATATATGAATATGAGATAGATGTATATCACATGACTCCAACAGCTGGGGCCCTGATCAAAGATACTTTTAGGTATAAAATTTCCACTGAAATCCTACTGAATTATTAAACTCCCTTTGAAACCGTCCTGAAGCATCTGGAGCATATTTATATCTTAACCTGGTTCATGCATCATCTAATGTTGTGTAGTGCAGACCTAAATGAAGAGGTTCATAAAATGTTGCAGTTACCTTTGGCCCACTTACATTAAGATTCCCAGTGTTTCCAACATCAGTGGAGCTGAATTGGTATTAGAGCTCATGGGACACTCCTTCCAGTGACCCTGGGATACAAATCCATAATAATGGAATATGGCAGGCATGGTTGGTTACTCTTTCTACAGTATAATTTTCCAAGTTACAATAGCCTGCTCTTTGTTCAGATGTGCTAAATACAGACAAATCAAAATACTTCAGCCAGGGAGCAAAACTGAAATAAAATTAAATAATAATCCCCTTTTATTTTGTTTGCCATATTAGAAGCATCTTGGATCCCTTGGCTTCATCACCGAGATGCAGTAAACCAAGAACAAGAAGGGAAAATTATATAACTGCCCAACAATTCCTGCATCAAACCCACCACTTCTGGTTGAGCTGGGCTGTGTCTTTTAAGTAAACCTCTCAACTTGCTGCACAGGAAATACATGCAAGTTTGCAGATGGTTATGGGTAGATGCACACTGGTTTTTGTAAATGAGCTTGTGGGAGTCTGTACGTGGGCATAAGCGAGAGTGTCTGGTTGTAAGAAAGGTACACAGCTGTAGAGCTACCGCCACACAGAGAGAGCACAAGAGGTACAAAGAAAGGAAGAGAAAAGGAAGCTGAGTCACAGTTGCTTAGATCTTCTGCATCCGTCCCATTTAGGTGTGATATAGATGGTGCCCAGAGGTGCCTGGGAAAGAAGTCACAGCAGCAGAGGCATGGTGGAAGCTATAGCCATCTCCTGTCTTTGTGCCAGTGTATTCCACAGTTCCAGGGAAGCCATGATAAAAGTCTACTTTGTGCTGGGCAATGAACCCCACTGTCTGTTGGACACTGCAGGCACCCCCAGCTTTGCTGAAGACTCCCCCGTCATCGCTGGCTACAAATGCATATGAATTCTGGCTGGGCCCATAGTTCTGACGTGAGGTGCCCATCGCTTGGATGTTTCCAGCCGTGCTGATTGGGTAGCCCTGATGGAATTTGGGGTGCATTTCCAGGTAGCCACTGGGGTGGAACCCATTCTGAAAGAGAGGGAAGGTGAGTCAAAACAAAGGACAGCTTCCCTGGCACTCCCAGGACTGACCTGTAGCAGGACTATCAACTGTGATTCTTCAGGCTGTATTCTGGTCACCCTCTCTGGGCAGGAGGGGACAGCAAGAATTTTTCCCCTCCTTATTGCATAGCACTGGACAAAGAGGTGCCTTATAGGAGAAACAGGTCTCCTTCTGAACAACTAATCCAAGCCACTGGCACAATGGTATCAGGACCTGGCTCCTCCTTATTTTGAGTCAGTAGCACAGAAGAAGAAACCCTACACCAGACACACCATTGCTTCTTGCCACATGGTATTGTACTAGATGTAAGAGATCGAATTAGGTACCATTTGTGCCTCCTGGTATGACTGGAGACTTTGGGCTGAATGAACAGAACAGCTGGACGCAGAAAAGGCAGATCTATATTGTGCTGGAGCGTGGCAGAGGTAGAACACCCCATCTGATGGACTACTGTTCTGTTCCAGGCCAGAAAGGGGTAAAGGGAGTCTGAATGAATATGCCACTAGGTTTATCCCTTGATGTTAGGTCCTTACCTGCATGAGACTCTGAGCCCGCTCTGCCCACAGGCCATGCTTCTGACATCTCTTCAGCTTCATCCTTCGGTTCTGGAACCAGGTTTTCACCTGCAGCCAAGGATCAGAAAGAGGGAGGTGAGGGCTTCGGGGATGAATGGATGGGGGCCAGCCTACGGCATTTCTCACTGCCCAGTCAAACAGGTGGCAGTGAGCTGGGACTGAGTGATCAGGGATCAAAGGAACAGAGCAGAAAGCCTCCAAGTGGGCAGGAGGCGGGGTGGGGGTGTGGGTTGCTATGATCATTCAGATTGCAACACCATAAGAAACTCCATAAGCAACACCATGCTTATGGTGATGGGGACACTCTTTCCACTTCCCAGGACACAGGTGTCTGTATGATGCTCATTGCCATTCCCACTGCCAAGATAGAAATGGATGAATGTTGTCATTGACTGGCACTAATCAAGCCCAGCTTGGTCTCTGTGATCCCAGCTGCTGACTGGCCTGAAGTCCCTCCTGATTTCAGGCAGGACTGAGCAGAAATCACATATCTGTAAGAGTGTTCGTATCAGTCCCTAAATTCCAGATCCCTGATAGGGATGAATTCCAGAGCCAACTGCCCCTGGGATGCATCTGGAGTGCCAAGGAAACCATTGCACAGATGTTGATTGCAGGAAATAGCTGGCGTCTCGCCTGTCCTGTTCCTGGCAGAACAGGTTTGGCTTGTATGGGTGTGTGCATGTGCACGTAAAATTGGCTAATGGCTGTGACAGTCCCTGTTCATGCTCGGACATTTGGGACACCTAGTAATGCCCAGCACTGTCCCTCATCCCTATCCAACCCCTTGGTGTGTTAGACCTAATGGAGAAGGAGTTGCTGGCATATGGCAAGTGTAGGGCTTGTGGCTTCTCATCTGCTGGAGGGCAAGACCGCTGTAGACAGACTCCCATTCAGCTGGACCTGAGCAAAAGGCATCCTCCTCCCAGGCATTGCTGCTTCCTGGTACCAGCCCTACTATCACCCGAACCTTTGAGGGTACTGTGCATGGAGCTAGCAGGACCTGTACACTGCCTGATGTCAAGCCACTGCAAACACTAGACTTTTAAACATTTTTTTTCCCTAGTGGTGATAGACAGTGGTGATAGGACATGTTCAGCAGTGGGGAAAGATGGCTACAACTTCCCAGTGTCTGGCAGATGCCACTGACTGCGCTTGGAGGAATGATCTCTAAATGAGTCCAAGCCAGGTTATTTAGTAACTTATGGCAACTCACTAATGCCTGGAACTGCACCCAGAAAAAGACCAAGAGGTCAGGACACAAAATGCAAGAACATCTGGTGACTCCCCTCACTGCTGGCACACACTGTTCACCCAGCCCCCCAGCACTGCCAGCAACCAGCATTCAGCATCCATGAATCAGAATCACAGTGAAACACAGCACAACCTCATATAATGAACCCTGTTTGTAACAACCCCCAGCTTTTCACAGTTGCAGCAGCAGGGCCCAATTTTTTGCATTATGATGATGCAGCAAGTAGACCAACCCAGTTAGGGTGAACACTCTCTTTTTAATGAATCTTTTATCCCCAGGAATGTTCATAGATTCATAGATTCATAGATGCTAGGGTCGGAAGGGACCTCAATAGATCATCGAGTCCGACCCCCTGAGGTTATATTTTTTTTTAATTGTAATTTTGGGGCTTTTCAAATGTGTTCATAGCTCTTCCTCTTAAACCAGGTGTGCTAGAAGCTTTAAAAAAAATTAAAAATGAGATGCTCATGATGCTCACATGACTCCAGGTGCTGGAGCTTTAAAAGCACCAGATATTGCCTGATTCACAGTATACTTGTGAATACTGGAGGCACCAAGGATTGACTACATTCTCCTGCTGCTTCTCCCCCCACCCCATGGTACCCTGACACACTTAGGATGAATCTGCGGCACTGACCTCCAGGTACTGTCAGCCAGTACCAGCCCCCTTACTCTGTGCCCATCACCCACACCTCCTCTGTGTCTGCTGCTCATCTTTCCCTGTGAGTAGCATTCCCCAAAGATAAGACAGGTCCCCTTTGAGACAATGCCCTCAATGCTCACCTGCTTGTAAGTGAGCGCTAGTGTAGCAGCCAGCTCCCGAATCTGCTGGGGGCTGAGGTACTTCTGGCTCTGAAAGCGCTGGTGCAGGGTCTGCAGTTGCTCCTTGGAGAAGGCCGTACGGCTCTTGGCCTTTTTCACCTCTCCGGTACTTTTCTCCCCACCCTTCTGGGACTTGGGAGTAGGTTGTGGGGAAGGGGATGCTGCATGGGGGCTGGTGGCGGAGTCTGGTGTGAGCTGGCTGAAGTTCCCAGAGCCGGAGGAAGCAGGGGAGAGATCTAAAGACAAAAAAATGTAAGGGAACATACACTGTAATCCACTGGGCCATGTGTGCCATCAGAACTGCTTCTCTATGTGGGTAACAGCACAGAGAGATTTGCATTTAGCTTCAGGGCTTAAGAGGCTTTTCAAGGGAAAGGTTGTGGTATTGGTTTGTGCTGCCAAAGGGAAGCTGTGAGTGGCTGGAAAAGTCTGGACGATAATGCCCTTTATCATCAAAGCTAGGCAGAGCATTTTCACCTGGTGATTTCAGAGTGCTCTCCAGATGGATGAGCAGCACTATTATTCTGTAATACAGGAGGAGGAACTGGGGCAGAGAGAGGGGTGTGACATGATCACACAGCAAGTCCAGGCACCAGAATCTCAGGCTTGTCTTTTCAAGGCCAGCTACTGATGAGACACCCCACAGGGCTCTGATTTTCTGAGCACAAGTACTCAGAACTTTATGCAATTCAGACCCCCTCCATTCTGGTGCCCCAGCACACAGGCACAAGGAACCCACAGCCATTTTTTGATAGTAAAGGCCCAACTGCTTAGTTTGGACTCCAGCCATTCCTGCTACCCCTTTGCAGTAATGACACAATTCTACTCCCTCCTATCCATGGAAGTAAAAGCACTTTGCAAACTGATGAATTGATCCTTGACTCATGTGGGAAATATCAGTATGATCACTGTGCGTAATAGAGGGAGCCCAAAGAAGCAGTGATAAGCAGAAGGACCCCATGAGACAGTCAGGCCTAGCCTTAAATTGGCTTACTTGAAGCAAGCTGCTCAAGCTGGCACTAGGCTTAAATGAAAAACAGAACAGTGTGTTTTACTGATGAGAGTTTGGAGCAAGGGAAAAGGAGGAGAGAGATGGTGCAGAGCCCTCCACAAGAGAGATGGTTGACAGCTCTCTAAAAACACCCTGGAGGAAGTGTTCAAGGGAAGACCAGGGGCTGAAAAATCCCCTTCCTGTTTGTCCTGGCCCATGTCCTAAGGGAGTCCTGGGTTGAAGGACGAAGATGAGATTACAATCTCAAGGGAGAACTTCCTAAACTATCTGCGCCACTAGCCCAAACAAAAGCTCCTGACATGCAAAGTCACTGAGGCAGTCTGAACAGGAAAATATAAGCAAGGGTAATTACAAGGATAGCTCTCTCCTGGGTATCTGGTGTGTCTGTCAGTACCCAGCACTAGGGCTAGAAGTATCCAGTCTCTCTCTCACCAGCCTGACCGGATGTGCTGGAACAAGTCCTTCCTTCTCCTGCTCCTCCACCCTCCACCCACCCCCGCCCTCTCAACTAATCTTTTTTTCCATATTTCTCCCTCTGCCCCCCAAAATCTGTGGCTGGATTTTAACCCTGCCAATCACCATTCTGCCAACCAATGAATTGGGAGGGAGAAGGGACAACATCCACTTGTGGGTAGTGCAGTTTTGGAGTTGGTAACAGAACCTTCCTGTCCTTAACAACCCCCTACCTCCCAAGAACCTGAACCAAGGGGCAGGAGAGGAGAGGGCCATTTCTTCTTCTCCAGCAGGTACCTCACCCATGACTACTTCCCCATATAACTCTCCTTTCCCACTGTGGGCCCCTGGGTGCTGTCCCCACCCCCAGCTGAAGTGGAAGAAATCCTTGTGTTGGAGGAAAGGTCAAGTGAACCTCAGATGTGGGCCTTGTTCCTACCTGTGTCACAATGCATGACCTTGGGTCTCCCCATGCACTGCTTCATGGTCAGGCATCTACAATGTGAAGTTACTTTCCCTTCTGTACAGTGCCACAAAGTGGGAAGTTTTTGAGCAGGATTAAGTCGGGGAGAGTTTAGGGGTAAAGACACAGGCTTTAGAGTCTGCCCAGCTGCTTTGGGAATGAGCACCACAGGAAACCCCGCAACTAACAGGTATGCAGCAGGCGTCCATCTTCCTATCATGACTTCAGCAAGACCGCAGCAATCCCCACCAGCAATTCTGTCCCCATCTTACCATTGCTACCATGGTTTCAGTCCCCTCACTGCTTCTGTTCTCCTTCCACTGAGCACACCACTTCCAACACGCCTCCCAGGCTTCTCTCCCTGGCTTCTCTCAATAAGAAAAAGTTTTGGAAACCTCTGTTCAAAGCAAGTGCTTCCCCTCCACTTGATTTGCTTCTCAGCTACTGGCAACTCCTTATCCCTCAAGAGCTGGCAATGTGAACTGTGGGCTGTAGGAGACAAGGAGAGAGGTGGGGCAGCTCTGCAGCAGTGGGGACCTGGGTCAGATGGGCTGAAGAGGGGTTTGGGTGACAGGGAGGTAGGTCCTGGCAGAGGTGTAGCAGGGCAGCCATGATGCATGGGGCAGTGCTGACTCCTATGCTGATGGCAACAGTGCTTTCAGCTGTTGCTGAAGTGGTAGCTATTTTTGTGCACCCCACCCCCCTTTCAGTGATGCTGCTGGGTCACCTGCAGATATACAGCCTCTGATTGGAAGGGGGGGGGAGGGAAGCTGGATGATATGGGTGATTGTAGACAAGAAGAATGGTGAATGCAAGCCAGCTTTTAGGCCTTGCGGAGGCTAAAGGCTCTCCCCATCGCTGGAGGAGCAGGAGCACAGAGCTACGCCGCAGTAGCTGTAGTGAGATGAGGAGGCTTTTAGGCCCTTCCAAAGCTAAAAACCACCCCTGCTAAGTGGGGAGTCACAAATTCAGGCAGTCCCCTCCGGCCCCTCCTGTTGCATTTCCCATGGAAAGAAGTAAGACAGAAGGCAAGCCTTCCTTGACTGGGATACAGCCTGGGCCACAGCGGTGAAGACAGCTGAATCCTAACCATCAAGGAGAGAGGCCTAACTAGGGGCCCATGTCTGTGGGGTGGGGTGGACCAGTGGGTTATGTGGGGACTATGTTTTCAGGGCTGCCTTCAATGGGAAAAGTATGTTGCAGACACATGGCTTCCTTCAGCCAAAGCTCCTCTTACTCCCTAGAGTCTGAACCATCCCGGTGTTTGGAGTAAAATCTGCACCACCACCCCCTCCCCTCCTAGACCCAGCAGAAGAAAAGCATCCCCTGCAGAGCACCCCATGAGAGAAAGTTTAGGAAAAGGACAGGAACACCAGCTCAAACCAACCCTGCCATAAAACAGGGATGGGTCCAAATGCCCTCAGCCCCTGATCTCTGGTCCCTCATCCAAAGCCCTGCATGTCTGAATGTTCCAAGATTGTGAGAGGGAAGGGATGAGAGAGGGTCTGCTCAAAATTAGGATCTTAATTCTGCTGTCTTGGACCTCCAGAGGCATCTAATGCATGATGGTCTCCTTGATGGATTTCTGGCCTGTGTAACATGCAAACTGTAAAGCTAAGCCTTCTGCTTAAAGTAAAAAACAAATCCCTACACCTGGCAGTCAATATAGTTTTCCAAACAAAAGCAGGATCTCATGCACTATCCAGCATGCAGACAGCCTGAAACAACCACTCAGATTCTTGCTATGACTAAGAGTTGTAAACTCTCTTATACCTCTGTAATGAAAACCGTTTCTAACTCTTAAGATGGTTCAGCACTAGAAGAGATTACCTAGAAAGGGTGTCACTCTGTCACTGGAAGTTGTTAAAACCATGTTAGACAAATATTTGTCTGGGCTTGTTTAGAACAGAGGTTCCCAAACTTTTTCATTGTGTAACCCCTTCCAGATTTACTAGCTGCCCAGGTACCCCTACCAGCCTGTGTTTTATATTTATTTTAATCCCTTAAATGCCAATTATTACTATAATGAAAATTATATCTGCCATTACACCATTTCTCCCTTGTACTTGCCCCCCCCAGAGATGTCTTGCATACCCCCAGGGGTACGCATACCACAGTTTGGGAACCCCTGGTTTAGAGAGAGCTAATTCTGTCTGGAGCAGGTCAGTGGGCTAGATAACCTCCTTAGGTCCCTTCCAGTGCTCTCTTTCTAGGATTAAATTCAGTGGTGTGTTGGCTCTGGAATGGAACAGTGACACTAAGTGAAGACCTATCTTCCTTAGTTCTTTTACTGCTATTCTTTTGTGTAGAAGGGATACAAAGGGGACAGGACTGAAGCCCATGGAGATGGGAGTTTGGAGTTTGGTTGCAGTGATGAAAATGTGGAGGAAAGACAAAGGGGGAGAAAGGACAGATGGGGGGCGGGGGGAGAAACAAGCAGATGGGGAGGATAGAAACAAAGACAAGGAACAGTGATGGATTCTGCCAGGGAGTGGGCTTCCTACAGGAGAAATACTGAATGTGGCTTACAATCTCTACTTTTCCCAGATCCTGACAAAGGGACCTTGATCCCAAAAGCTTGAAGAAAAGGACAATTTTCTTGCAATTTCCCAGTTGGTCTAATAAAAGGTATCATTTTGGAACCAAAAGTTTTAGTTTTTTGTATGTCTCCTTGGCAGATGATAAAACTTGTAACTAGAAGCATAGCTCCTACTTGAAGGCCTTGATCTCTGAGCAGAGCCAGTGCTGACAGTCCTAGGGACTCTGAAGGGAGCTGAGGGCAAGATGGAGTCCCGATGCATGTCCTGCCCCACCAAACATAATAAATGGGTTCTAGCACTCCCTAAAAACAGATCTGACAGCTCTTGCTAAAAGTGGGCCTTGGATAGTCCTACGGGCCTTGGCTATCAGCCTGCTAGGATACGTCTTCAAGCAATCTTTTAAATGCTGCAGCAGGGACACAGACAATCCTGCTTTGCATGTCTGTTATTTTATAGCTGAGGTTCCCAGAGCGTGTTACAAGCATGAATAAGTCAGGCTTATGTCCTCATTTTACAGAAAGGTAAAAGAAGCATGAAGAGGGGAAGTGGCTGTTCACAGTCCCATAGGAAACCCAGACAAGAACTGGAAAAACCCAGGAGTCCTGACTTTCACCAACCCCTGCTGTAATCATTGGACTCCATTGCCACTCTTTGCCCTGCTGGGTCAGGAGTAGCGCTGTCTCTGGTTCATAGATGAGGCACAGACAGGGAAACTGAGTAGCCCAAGCCCAAGGTCACCCAATGAGTCAATGACAGATCTGGAATTAGAACCCCGGTGTCCTGAAGCTCAGGCCCTTGACCTTGATACCTTACCTGGGTTCTCATTCTTTTCCTCTGGCTCTGGAAACTGGACATTACCAGCTGGTGTTGCTGCGCCTCCTGGGCACGGATCTTGTTCTGCCTCCCCTGCAGAGTTCCAGTAAAACTCCCTGTAGCCTGCACCAGCCCCACTTGGGTACGACTGGTAAGAGGGCATAGCCAAGTGAGCAAACATGGGTTGGTATGAAGAAAAAGTTGGTATGAAGAAAAAGTGGCTCCTTTGCTAGCTCCCTAGACACTACACCTTGCTCAGAGGCTGAGCTGTCGGGGAGTCCCCTTTATAGCAATCAGTTCCTTTCTCTGAAGTACAATATCCTCCATCAGCCGTGTTTTGTCATGTTAAAGAGGGCTGATTGGTGGGGAGGGGACCTGTGAGACAGACAGGGAGCTGGGACAAGGAAGGGGAAGGAAAGAGGCACATGGCATCAGGGTTAAAAAATGTCCCCCTGAATTCCTGGCATTCTACAGCTCTCTCAATGCCTCCCCTCCTCCTCCAGCTCTGCCTGATCCAGCACCTGAGGAAGTAGTGCAAAACCTTCCACTGACTTCACTGGCTGTGGCGCTAACCTCCTACAGGCATTAAAAAGCAGCTCTCTGTCCCATGGGAAAGGCTGCCCATGGGGAAGAGGCATACTCGCAGCAAAGGGAGATGAGTTTCAACTGTCCACCAGGATTGGGAGGAAGGGTAGTGCATCCAGGTCTCCTCAGATGGCCCTTTAATGAAGGCAGCTAGGACCTCACTTGATGTTTAGGAAAGGCTTTGCAAACAGAGGGCTGAAGCAGTTTGCAAATTGGGTGGAAAATGCCACAAAATCAGAACAGTAGCACTTTATTCCCTATTGACCCTGGTCAAAAAGGAGGCACGGGAGCAAGTCAACTGAGAATTAAGGCCTGGTGGTTGGAAACCATCTTTTTGTCTTAACATGAAATGCCCACTGTTGGGATCAGCATCTGGCATGTCTGCCTTCTGATGCCAGATCAAACCCCAGAGCTGCAGGGAAATATGCACCTGGCACCCGATCCAGTTTTGCAGGGCAGGCCAATCAATATAGGCTATTGATTCATTTCTGCATGTGTGCCAGAGGCATTTTTGCTGTATCACACAGTGGCCTTAGATAGTTCATCTCCACACAGGGTGTCCTAGGAACTGCTCCTCAAAGCTCAAGCGTAACCCTCCTTTTACCAGTGTGTGGCTGGTTGTGAAGTGGGGCTGGACTAATCAGGGTTGAGTCGATGTGGTGCAACAGATGGGGCAGCTTGTGCTGTTTTTTATAGGTGGTCTTTAATATGTGCTTCTGTTTCATGTGCTGATGTGAGAAACAGGCTACTGAGCTACAAGGTCAAGTGGTCTTACCCAGTATGGAAGTTCTTATTCCCAGGAGCTAAGACTACAGGTAAGATAGGGCCAAATCCTATTCAATTCTATGTGCCTAGGTGGCCTTTAAAGTCTAGTTCTTGGTGTTAGCCTCTGCCCCTAAAGAGGCAGAATCTATTCTACTTCTGTTGATATAGTGATTATTATTAAGTGTAAGGACTTTTGGTGCAGTGGCTAGACCCCAGGCCTCCTCTCTTCCAGGGCATTGACTCACCCTTGCTCTGCTCTGCTTGCCTCACCCTGGGCCCAGATATCTCCCACTCTTGGCTACCCAAAGGCCAGATTCAAGAGGAGGGCCCATGGCCTGGTTATTAGATCACTGCACTGGGAAATATGAGATGCAGGATCAAGCCCCTGTTAGTGATGGGGTATCAGGTTTCACTTAGGCCTTTGGTACTGAACCACTTGGTGTCCCAGGTCAAATCACTGAAGCTTATTTTACCCATCTGTATAATGGGGTTGCAGACGCTCCATTGTCAAGCATGGGATTGAGCTCCCCCGCTGAGCAGCCCTATGTCAAAGCAAAGCATCCCCATTGTTTCTCTTGTTGGGCAATTGTTTATCAACCCCACTCTCACCAGCTGCCTATTCTCCTGCCCATTCTGTCACCTCTCCTATTCTACAGGTCTGTGAGGCCTCCCTAGGGGAGAGCATGAGGTTGTAGAAACCTTGGTGCTACCAGAATGAAGGTGACACCCAGAGGTTTAGCTGCACTCTTATATTCTAGTTCTTATGTTCCTTTCATCAGACCCAGAGGCTGTTTTGCAGGACAGGGGTGAGAACAGACCCATTCCAGACAAGTTAGCTTATCTGTGATGTAGCAGGTGGCAGCAATGGCACAGACATTAGCTGAGCAGGCTGATAGCAGGAGAGTGCTGCCAATCTCTTGTCTAGTTGCTCCTAGATCCCTGGGGATCTCCCTGGGGAGGAGAAGCACCTTCTTCCATCTACTGTGGTCTAATGTCTCAGGCATTCACTCCCACAAGCACCTCTGCATGGTATTCAGGCTAACACAGCTAGCAACCTTTCTCAGCCAAGCCTCTGTCATGCCCACCATTGAACCGATTCTTACTTGAGGCTGTCATTCTGAAGGTACAGCTGGATCTCCTCACCCAGAGGAGCTTACTGAAAGGAACATAATATTATGCAATTTTCCCAGTCATTCTCAGACACATTTCCCTGGCAGTCGGGATATTCATGTTCCCTGAGTTTGGAATTATCCTCCTCCAACTCACTCCAAACCTGATCTACCTGTCAGGGCAGAGACCAAGTTCCTTTGGCTCTTTCCTGAGTGCCAGGGATTGACAACCTGGGGTAGAATCTGTTCCGTTGAACATCTGTCATTGAGATGAAAAATGCAAATAGAAGGCCAGATCTTAGTCCATCTTAGTCAGATGGGGTCAGATCTTAGTCAGATGCCCCAGTGTGGCCCTATTCCCCCCTGCTCAAGTCCACCCATCTACTTTTGTAACATGCCATCTTTTTTGCATCAAGTCTGAGTTACAAAAGGCAGTGAGGAGGAAGAGGAGGAGGACTCACCCACTTTTCACATTAACTCTTTCTCAGGGACTAGAGAAGGGTGGAATGGAATTACACTTAGGCACCTATGTCCACCTGTGCACCTAACAGGGTGGCCCAAATTATTGTCTCTGTGCTTGTATATTGTGTGTCAGTACAGGGTATAAACCAATAAAACAAATGAAACTTTAATGAAAAAACATTGAAAGTGCCCAATGAGCTGATTGCACAGATCACAGGGTGTCATTTTTCACTTAAGATTTTACATGCACAGAAGCCAGGAAACTCCATAGGAGTGATCTCACACACAGTGTTTAGAGGACCCAGGTGAGTTTTAGATGAATTTGAGTCCTGTGGTCACAAGTCAGAACCCAAAGGCTAGTGAACCTGGGCTGAATTTTGAGCAGACTCAACTGCAGAGTCAAGTGAACTTGGATCCAGTTTGGAGCAGTGCCTTGCAAGCCAGGGGCTGGTTTGAAGTGGGTGGTGCAAACACAACACAGCAACTACCCTGCACCCCAGAATCACTCCAAGTTTTGGAGCCACAACAGAGCAAGAGTTCAGACCTTCTGGGAACAAACTTCTCCAAGACAAAATGCAACTGGGGAAGCCTTAGGCCCTGGTTATCCGAGCCACAAATTAGCCCTACATTCTTCCCAAGTGACACATTGATCCCCTTAATGCTCAATCTGCTGCTCTGCTTTCTTCTCCTACCCTGCACTCCCTGTTCAATTTTCTGCTTTGCTTTCTGCTTCCCACCTTATCTGTCACTGGGCTGCCTGTCCTCTCCATGATCTTCTGTGTGCCACATACATAAACTGCCTGTGTCACTTGCAGCACGTGCACCACAGGTTGGCCACCCATTTGTTAAACTATTTAGAAGTTAAAGTTATTGCAGGTGCAGTGAGAAAAACATTGCAGCAAAAAATGTCACTGAGGGAAGCCATGGAGGCCTCATCAATGGACTACAGTAAGACTAGACACAGCAGTGGGGCAGTGATCTCTGGTCTTTTAGGAGCACACACTGGTGGTCTCTGTGGAGCTAAATGTTCATCAATGCTTGATGTCTGTATTGCTGGCTGCTCCTTCAGATATCCATGGTTTTCACTGCAAAATGCCCAGAGGCCAAGACAAAACCTGCCCAGCAGCTTGTAGTAAAAACCGCTGGGCTGCTACATGAGAAGGAAGAGGAAACAAGAGCTGCCCTCAGGAGCCAGCAGTGGGACTGGAACTGCCAGCACAGGAGGAATGTACAGTGGTCAAGGGGCTACGTGGCAAAGGAGCAGAAATATTGTGCCTTCTGCTGTGGAGAGACCTTCCCCTCCCTGTCATTCCAGTGCAGACCTTTGAATCGTGTAGATAAACTGACACAAATGGGGCCTGAATTCCCATTATAATGGGCCAGTTTTAGCCAAACCAGCCCCTGGCTTGCTAGGCACTACTCCAAACTGGACCCAGGTTCACCTGACCTTACAGCTGAGTTTCCTCAAAATTACACCATGTTTCACTAGTCTTTGGGTTCATGGACCACATGATACAAGTGGCCACAGGACTCTAGCTAATCTGAAACTCAGCCTAGGTGCATTAAGTGCCATGTGCTTGGGCCTGCATGTAGGATGCCTGCCAAAGGATTTGAAAGTATCTGAAGCCCCAGCCAGGGGTGGAGGATGCTTGCCGGCAGCAGGGCCACATATAGTTCTTGAATGACTCACATGGATTTGGAATTGATTTCACTGACTTGACTTGGGACACGAAAAAATTTCCTTAAAAAACAAAAACAAAACTGTAAAATCACTCCAGCCCAGCCAAGGTGAGTACCAAGCTGAGGTGAGACTCCTTCCAAATTGTGAGGAACTTGTAATTGAATCTCATGGATGAGAGACTGTTTGCAAAGCAGCTTCTGAGGAAAGAAGCCCCAGATGTGTATTATTGGTATTATGAAGAAAGCCTGAAACCAGACCAGTCTCAGGGCTTATGACCTGCTGATATAGTGATTATTAAATTAAAGGCCTTTTGGTGCAGTGACACACAAACTCTAATGGTTTGTATCTGCAACCCAGAGTACGATAATTGGGATAGTTGAGTTAGTGATCAGAGAGGACTGTGATGTCCTGGAGTGATAGGCACTGGCTGGGGAGGTACAAATGACAACATTCATGGACAAGCCCTAGACTCCTCAGATCTGGTCTCTTCCCTGCATCAGAGGCATGGGATCTTCTGACTTCAAAAGCCCGGGGGAACTCCTACAAGCTGGGAGCAGAACAGAGCCCACAGAAGGAAAAATGACTGAGTAGACAGCAGGGATGCATATATCCATTGGCCAGCACCTTACAAAATGACCCATATCTAACACTGCACTTCAGTCAGGCCATTCCAAAGCTGCCCTCTTCCAAGAATCCTGAATAACTAAGTCTGCTTTGAGCTTAAGGTTTCCTCAAATCCCCAAATTCAACATAAAATTCAGATGGGGAGGCATCTACCTGGAGAAAATATTCACAACAGTTCATGCCCACAAGTTTGCCTATGGATCTGAGTGTTATCCTGGTCCTACTGATAAGGAAGAAAGGCACAGGGGGGTTATAGCTACAAATCTGAGTCACTGGCAGGAGGTTTCTCATTGCAGAGGACTGAGTCCGAGGTAGTGGCTTTCTTACATTCTAATTACTCTCTGGCTACAAAAGTAGTTTCTGCTCTGTGCAGATGCTCCTCACTTTCCACTAACACATTTTTTTTAGTCCTGGTGTTTTCCAGGTTTTCTCCCTGTCCAGAGATTTTATTGAGAGCTTGGACAAAATCCCTTCACCTAATTCTTTAGTTCTGCGAGGCTGAAAAAAACCCATGCAGGCTTCCTGTTTGAAATGCACAGATGAGCCACTGCTGCTGATGACAATAGCAGTGTTGCCCTTACTCCAATGAGAGCAGCCCCAAAGGCTTGAAATGTGTCTTATTAATGCCATTTGGGAACCCTTTTCCAACAGCAGCAAACTCCTTCCCTTACTTGCATATTAAAATGAACAATAAAGCTCTTGTAGCAAACATCTGGGAAGATAGTTGGGCTTTCCTTGCTGGAGGAAGCAGGTTTAATGGTTAAGGCAGAAGCCCGGGTTTGGTTTCCTGGCTCCCTGAGAATTAAGTTGTGGCCATGCTGAGCTCAGCACAAATGGCAAACCCACCCAAAAAGCTGGGAAAATGCCCAGTGGACTACACTGTACAGCAGCAGCTACACTGCCAGCCATCCTGGAGCCAGCTGATTTAACAGTCTCTTGTGCATGTGCAACCCCTGCCATGACAAGGGATCATTTTGACTTCACCTCCCTGTGCATCACGAAACTCATCATCAACAAGGAGATACTGATACCAAGCTGTTTGGAAAAGGATCTTTGGGTTCCTTTTACTATCAGGAATGTGCTGTGCTTTGTAGCTTCAGCTCCTTTGTATTAGGAGCAGCCTGTAGACATGGAAATCTATAGGTCCAGATTTTGTTCCACTTAGTGGCTGTCTAAGGCAGGTGTGTCAAACATGTAGCCTGCAGGCCAGACCCAGTTCATGGTGCTTCTCCATCCAGCCTGCAGGGCTTCTGACAGGCCAAGGTGCTTGGGGCTGTAGCTGGCAGAGAGTGTGGCCTGGTTCTGGTGGATATGGCCATTGGCAGCAGGAGGATGAGTGAGGCCTATGTGTAGGGACCTACTGAATTAACAGCAGAAGTAGGCTGTGCAGCAGCTCTTTTAATCTTGCAGGTTCCCCTGTGCCCCCATTCTCCCTGGCCGCATTGCTGATTGTCTGAGTGTCCCAAGTGGCCTTGCTGTTTGTTGCTGACTGGCTGGGAGGCAAAAACAACACCATATTTAAACCATAGCTTTGTGGTGGGAGAAACCTCCCTAAGGTCCGTTGTCTAGCTGTAATTTGATTGACAGACAACGCGGGTAAAGAAAGACAGCTGGTTATTTGCTCGAGCAAAGACCATAAAGCCAGCAAAAGGCAAAATAGCCCCCCCTCAAGGGTGAGGCAATCTTTTATACTTATTACAACAAGGCAAGACTACATGGTTAACAAAAAAGCAATACTTGGGCGGTGCTTTATAAATCTTTATAACAGCATATTTCTATTAAGCTGAACTAGCACTTTTAAAAGCTAAAAGTTAAGTAACAGTAACATTATAATATGTTAGCAAAACCTTACACAGTAGTAGATACTTCTCAAGGACACAATCACTGCACCCAGAACAATGGCTTCCCTGTCTTATCTTACTTCTTGCTGTAGCTGATTTTTCATCACACAGACACAGATCCACTTCTTAACTCAGAAAATGCTTAATACAGTTAAAATGATTACTTGACACAAGCAAAGGCTTAGCTATCATTCTGCCTTGTGGTCAGCTGCATTGCTAGGCCACAGGTCATGCCTTGTATTCAGCTGCAAAGCTAATACTTCTTAATAATCCAAATTATTGTTAACCTAACAATATGCTATCAAAAAACTATTCTATTTCAGGGTAATAACAAACACGCTCACCACAGTTTTCACCACCCCGCTGATCAGGAGTGAGCAGAGGGGCTGCTCTGCCAATCGGCAGGGGGGGGGGGCACATGGGAGAACCTGCAAGATTAAAGAAGCTGCCATGCAACCAACTTGCCCCATGAATTCAGTATGTCCCTACACATAGGCTTTACTCACCCTCCTGCTGCCAATGGCCACATCCACCAGGGCCCCAATGTCAGGCCACACTCACTGCTAGCTACAGCCCTACCTATGCTCTCCACTGCCATGCTGCTACTACAGCAAATGGTGCCTTGCCTGTGGCTACTTGCCCCATTGCTGCCATGGTGGCTGCCATTGCCACCCTAGGCACTGCTGCTGCTGCCACTACTGTAGTTGCTTCCACAATTCTTGCCACCTCTAGCACCATCCTGTGCCCCAAGTCACACCCGGCCCACAAAGAGTCCCATTGTCTAGATACAGCCTTTTCAAGACCCCGAAATCCATTCATAAGACCATAAGAAGTGCTATACTGGGGCAGAGCAGTGCTCTATCAAGCCAGTATCCTGCCTCCAAAAGTGGCAGGAGTGAATGCTTCAGAGGGAGAGGATTGAACTGAATATATCTAGAGTGATCTATCCCTTAGTCATTACCCTCCCTGGCATCCACCATTATTGGTTCAGAGATGCCTAAGGAAACATCTCCAACCATTCTGTTCAACGGCTATTAATAGATTAATTTGTCTTGTCCCTTTTTGAACCTGGCTGTGCTGTCTGTCCCTGACCTCTCCTGTAGCAATGAATTCCACAAGTTAACCATGTGTTGCATAAAAAGTACTTTCTTTTGTTAGTTTTCATCCTGTCACCTACTCATTTCCATGTATGTCCCCTAGTTCTAATATTCTTGGAGATGGTGAACAACAGTTCCCTGTTCACTTGGTGCACACCCCTCATTATTTTATAGACCTCTATCATATCCCCCCTCAGCCTTCTCCCTTCCAAACTGAAGAGTCCTAGCTGTTTTAGTCTCTCCTGCTATGGCAAGTGCTTCATACCCCTGATCATTTTGGTTGCCCTTCTCTCTACACTTTCTAATCCTATTATATCCTTTCTTAGATGTGGAGACTGTAACTGCACAAAATATTCAAGATATGGCATACCATGGATTTGTATAATGGCCCGAAGACATTCTCTGTTTGTTTTCAATTCCCTGGTACAGGCTTTTGCAGGGACCAGGAACCTGAGAACAAAACCTTCAGGGTGAAAACTATAGCTAGTTGCTAGTCTGCTGAAGGCTGGGTCTCTTTGCCCTCACTTCTATTGTTATCCAAGCCAACCAGTTTAAAACTAGCTGGGTGAGCTACAATCACACCTCCCAAATGCAGTGCAGACAGCCCTCTAATTGCTCTTGCAAACACACCCTTAACCCTCAGGGCCTGTCTACACTGTTAGGGGCTTGCTGGACTCACTGCATGACAGCCTGCCTCTCAGAGACATGGCTTACACCAGTGACAAGGCTTTTGTGTTTACACGTGTTTAAGTTAGGGATTTGCTGTCATAGTTAACTCATCTCAGTTAAGGGTTGGATTGCTTCAGAACTCCCAACCAACACACCTCCACTAGCAAAGCATTCATAGAATCTTAGAGAAGTAGGGCTGGAAGGGATCTCAATAGATCACCTCATCCTCGTACAAGACAGGACCATCCTTGTCTACACCACCCAGACCAGTGTTTGTATAAACTGCTCTTCATTGGTAGCTAGCCCTGGCCTTGATTAAGCCCTCCATCACAAGACAGCACTATGGCAAAGGTGCCAAAGGTACCAGGCAGCCAGTGTTCTGTTCTGATTCTGATCTCCTGTGTGACACTGAACAAGTCATTTCACCTCTGTGGGCACGTCTACATGTTCATTAATGCACAGTAGTTACCACACATTTAGTTTAGTATGTGTTTAATGAAGTGCTTAACTAAATGCACAGTAACTACAGTTACTGTGCAGTAGCGCTGGCACATGGTTTTTTAGTGAGGCTTACTGCACAGTCACCTAATACTACTGAGCAGTAGCATATTAGCACAGTTTTTGCCCAGCCTGCTACTGCTCAGTGTTATTAGACTACTGCACTTTAAGCATCTCATGTAGATGTGCCCACTGTGCCTCAGTTTCCCCATTTGTAATGTGGGCAGAATAGTACTTCTTTGTGGTTACGTGCTTTCAGGCCTTCATCAACAGCCAGCTAAATGTAAGTATTATATATGACCTAAAATGAGACTGGACTGTCTGCCAGGACCTAGCACAGTGCGCGAGTGCGCACGCGCACACACACCCACCCACCCACCCTTTTGTCTTTCTTCCTAAGCAGGCTGGGCTCAATTCCTTAATGTTTGTAAAGGCCTTTGAAGAAGGACAGAGCTGGAAATGTGCTAAGTGTTATTATTACCAAGCCCCAAGAAAAGAGCTCCTCTGTTTTTTTTCTTCATTAAGAGAAAAATGCCCTGAAGGGCTGAAGGTAACCTCCCTAACTCTTGAGAGCCTGAGAAATGTCCAGCCTGAAGAAAACCTGCAAACTAGATGCTGTGAGGGGTTTGGCAAGGTGGGCTGGGAGGGAGCTGATTTTAAACAGCTAGAAGGTGAGGGAGCGCTCCACCCTTAAAATTTTCCACCCATCTGCTCTCCACTGATGGGAGTCTTCTCTGATCCTGACTGGCCTCAGCCTTCATTACACTTCAAAAGCTCACCCCCCAGCAAAGCCCCTAGTAAAGACTCTGCCTAGACCAGCCAAAAAGGTCCTGTTGCATGTAGGTTGTACCAGTGCCTGAAACGGAATGAGCTGCATTGGCAAAGGGACTGCTTTTTGCTGGTAAAACTGGTGCTGCACTAAGGTTTCTACTGGCACAACTATAGCTGTTCTACTGACACAATTATGGCCAGGTTGTTTTCATGCTCCTAACTGGCACAGATTAGACTGGCCAAAGGGCAGAGCACACCTCACTTGTTTCATGTGGGAGTCCCTCCCATACTTCAGTTCAAGCTCTCACTTGCCACAGTTCCTCCTGCTGTTTTTCACTTGTAATTTCAGGGGAATACCTGGCCCCAGAGAGCCAGAAAGGTTAACGTGGCACAGCGCTGAGTGCCTTCGGCTCCCTGCTTTTCCCTGTGGCAGGGTGCAAGGTGCTTTTGGTGTTCCTGGTCTGAGACCTGGAAGTTGTGTGTGAAGATCTGAAGTTGTGATTTTGAGGCCTCCTTGGGTCAGTGGTTGCCCATGGAGGCAGAGGTATGAGTTTATCCAAGAGGCCCCTTCCAGTCCTGTATTCCTTTGTGACCCTAACAGTGTACAACACAGAGCAGTTAAATGTGGTTCGGGGTTTGAAGTACAAAGACCTCAGCCTGCTTCATCCTCAGGCAACGACCCTCATTAAAAGTCTTTGTAGTCTTATTATTAAAGATAGGAAAATGAAGCAAAGCCAAGTACATCATGTGAAAATGTAAAGCATTTGGGTAAGGGGTGTTGGTTGTAGCAAGCATTTGGGGAAAGCTTTCTTTTTAACAGTGCCCTTTAATCCCTTTCACTTTAGCTGGAGAAGGGTTTTAAGGGGATAACACCCTGTTTGATAGTCCTTAGATGGTGTTAAAGATAGTAATGACAGTCCTTTCCAAGGGAAAGAGAGAGTAAGTGATGATGAGCAGGAGCTCCTGTGGTTGCTGCTTCTTCTGTAGTTGCTGCTTCTTGCTCAACTCCAGGCTTGCTTCCTGGAAGATAAAACAAGGCAAACACACACCAAAGAAAAGCAAAGATATAAAATATCAGTTCTGTTTCTGCTGCTGACACTCACTCCACTTTATACTCTGCTTTCTGCACATACTTTCCCAGGATCTGATGAAATTAACTTGGGTTCATGAAAGGTTGTGCTCTCTATGTATATTTTATGTAGTTAGTCTATAATGATGATACATACATATCTACCCTGCCTTCTGACTGACTTCAGACTAACATGGCTAATGTAACTACCTCTCTTCCCAGCAACCTCAGGGTGGGAAAATCATGGGCACAGCTCATGGACACTTCATAGTTTGCCACAACCTTCCAGTAGCAGTCTCAGGGTGGTTAAGGCATTGCTTTCAAATACCCTTCTGGTCATGCAGTGAGACTTGATATCTGGTGACCCCAACAAACAAGCAATTGTTTTTCAAGTGGGTATAAGAAACAAAAATCCTTGAGCATGTAGGTGTTTTGGGTTGAGTAAGTAAAGCAAATTGCTCCTGCTTTATAAATAAGAAGGGGTTTAATAATTGTGTCTCTGCTTAATTTTTAATTTTGTTAAAACCATTGTTTTGTTTTATTTATTTATTTATTTTGTTTGTTTGTTTGTTTGTTTAAAGGTTTATAGCTTGGGGATTGGTTCCACGGCCCATTAGAGGTTTAATGGAAAGGCATAAAAAACAAAAGCAATACAAATACAATGTGTTGACTTGCAGGCAGTGCTACTTCATTGACTATAAACCTCCTCACTTCAAAGTCAAGGTAGCAGAATTTTTTCCCCCGAATGTTGATTTTCTTGGTTCTGTCTTGGCAATTTTTTTTTTTGCTGTCAGAGTTGTTGACATGACATGGTACTAGTGTAGTGCTCAATCCATCTGAGAATTTCCATTGCCACAGAGGCCTCCCTGTCCTCACAGGCATTGGCAGCAAGCAGGTGAGTCAGGGCAGCCCTGGCCAAGCAAACAAAATGCCTGCATATTATTACTTACTTACCATTGCAAGGGTTGCAGATGGCTGTGGATGCAAACGTGACGCTCTAAGGAGAAAACCTGCTGCTTCTTTTTTTAATAATGCGCAATGCATTTGGGTAAAAAAATTATGGAAGAGCCAAAAATGTCTCTAAGTAACCACTTGTATATGTAATATACTTTAAAATACAGTGAAGAACTTTTCCTTTATGCAATAAGGTTTCTGTTTTGCAAGAGTAATACAAAGACCAACAATACTCGGAGGATTTTGTTGATGAAAGGAGGGAGCCATGCCAACATTGCCTCTGTCATCACCACAGCCAGTGGCCCTGCTGCAGTTGCCACTTGCCCTGTAGATCTGGCCTGCGAGGAGCCCCACAATCTGGATCCAACCCAGAGTATTGACACCCTTAGACTCACTAAGCCAAATAAAATGTTTGATGATATTACCAAGAGCCTGTTTAAGATTCTGTCTGGTCAATGTGATAAATAAGGGACTGAAAATCAGTGCAACAACATTCAAGTATAAGAAATTAACTCTAGTGTGTGAATAAAATATTCAGAAGATGGACTCTTCCACACTTACTTTGGGGCCCTTACTTTGCTGGGGTCCCCAGCTGCATATTGAGGCCAGGAGGCCCGGTAGATGGAAAGGAGTGGCAGCTGTCATCATGGATTCTTCCTCTTCCTAGTGCCACATTTCTTCTCTGGGATCCACTGTGATAACCTCTGAGCCTTTGCTGTCCTGGTTCCAAGAGACATCCTGATAATGATCAGGCCAGAGAAAGTGACCCATATGAAGCAGGATCCGGCTTTAATAACCAGCAGCAACAATGACAGCCTGAGCCTATTTCAACGAACTATAGCTCATTTCCCAAAATGGACATTTATTACCATCTTTAACACCATAAAAGAGACTGTCAAAAAGGTTGTCTTCTGCATAAAAATTCTCTCCAACCAAATGGAAATGGAGCAAAAGACTTATTAAAAATGAAAGCTTACCTAAGATTTTAATTTAAAAAAATATGTTCATTCTTTTCCTTTCCTTTTCTCTATCTTTAATAAAAGCTCATGCAATGTTTTAGTTGTCAGAGTTGCAGGGTGTCTGTGTGCAGGATCCCAAACCACTTTAGCTATTTAGTACTGTGCAGTGAGGGTCATGCTAACACTTTTGACTTGCTGGGCCCTCTTATTCACTTGAAATGAGCATGACATAACTCCATAGCACGTGACACTATTCCTATACCTTCATATATATACCCTCTGCAAAACCTAACTCCCTGATCCAGTTTCTTCAGTCTCAAGATCTCTGCTCAGCCCAATTCAGTGAGCTGTAGTGCTCCTGTTCATCATGCCAACCTACATTCCTGCTTCCAGAACTACTCTCTGATCACTTCATCCAACTAATCCACTGCTATGCATGTCTATGCTATGATTTTGACCACTGCACCTGAATGTCTCAGCTTGTTCCCTCAAACACTCTCCATCTCCCCACTACTAGATGCTCTCCACCATAAAAAAAACCTAACAGCATACTGAGCTGTATTAACAGGAGTGTCACCTGCAAATCAAGGGAAGTAATGCTTCCCCTCTTTACAGCACCGATGAGGTCTCACCTGGAATACTGTATCTAGTTTTGGGCCTCACATTTCAAAAAGGATGTGGACAGTTTGGAAAGAGTCCAGGGGCTTGGGAGACAAGACTTATGAGGAAAGGCTGAAAGAAGTAGGGTCACTTAGCTTAAAGAAAAAAAGACTGAGGGGAGGATTTGATAACAGTCTTCAAATTCCTGAGGAGGATGGAGATGGGCTTTTCTCTGTGGCCATGGGGGACAGGACTAGGAGCAATGGCCTCAAGCTGTAGCAGGGGAAATGTAGGTTGGAGATTTGGAAGAACTTTCTGACTATGAGGGTGGTGAGGCACTGGAACAGGCTACCTAGAGAAATTGTGGCATCTCCATCCTTAGACACTTTCAGAGCAGGTTGGACAGACACTTGGCTGGGAATATTTTAGTCAGGGGTGATCCTGCCTTAAGCAGGGGCTGAACTAGATAACATGTGAGGCCCTTTCCAGCCCTACTTTCTTCTGACCTATGATCTCCAACTGCCCCACTTCCTGGCTGCTGGATGCAGACACAAGATTATCTGATAAGGAACTTGCACTTGTTGGCTGAGGGGTGGGTGGAACCAGGAGCATCTGGTATGCAATTCAGTTGGGAGCAAAGGATGAAGGAGCTCAGCAGAGGGGAACATAGAGTCCTGGTGGTGAACTTCTGGAGGGTCCTAAGATACAGGGGAACAGGTAGCCTCTTGTCAGGGCAGGTGGAGGAATGATAGGGGTGGGGATGGGTCTCCAGTTCCTCAAATTTGCTGCAGACAGGTGTTTCCTCAAGGTTAACATGCCCTGGAGGAGCAAATCCCCCCAAATGCCTTCACATATTTAGGAGTGACACAAGAGTGTGGCATGTGAGGCTCCATCTCCTGTTTCAGCGATCAGCTCAGGTATCTGGGATTCCGCCAAACCAAATGTGCCAGGAATTAAGTCTCTGGAGACAAAGGCAGATAACATAGCTGGGCTCTGATCAAGGAGCCTGATATCAAAGGGACAAATCTCCAAGCCCTGGGGTTGAATCATCAGAGCATTTTTTGAGTCTTTCTCTCCCTGCAAGTGTTACTAATTGAAAACCACCACAACAACACAAAAGGCCCTGTGATTTTGGATGCAGCATACACAGAAGAATCAGGATTCTGGAGCAGTGGAATTCACAGATGATACAGTAGTGGGAGGGTAGTGCAAATACTGGGGAGAACAAAGCAATAATGCAAAGGGATCTAGAAAGACTAGGGACTGGGGGGTGAGGAGCAGATTCAGCTAAGACAGTCACCAGCTGGTGTTGCAGCTAGAAAAGAACAGTCCCAGAAACCAATACTCAAAGACAGGGAGACATCTAGAAACCAGGGATGCTAAAAAAGCAAACAAACAACCTAGGGTGGGAGTGGGCAGCTAAGCAGATGCACACTTGCAAATAAAAATTGCATGTTTGCCTAAACAATAGTATTTCCTCCTTGCACTTGTAGAACTGCTGGCTATCCACAGCTCAGAAGCTATTTACAGAGATAAGGATCATTCTCCTTTTGCAGGTGGGGAAACAGTGGCACAAGGGAGGCCAAATGACCTGCCCACACTGATATAGGGAATGCTGGCTGTAGCTTGGCAAAAGCACTGGGCTGCATCTGCAGAAATCTGACGTCTTGGAGCAGAGGGCAAAGGGGGCCCAGCTGCAGTGAGAGGGCACAAAGAACATTGTGTTCCATGCGCAGCGCACTCCACGAACAAAGGTACCGACCAGCTGGGATCTCTGGGAGAGCAACAAAAAGGATTTAACATGCAGCTCTCTGTGGCCAAGGGAGAGTACAAACAGCATCACAAGAAACCCCACATGCCTGGTTTTTCCACCATTTGTGTTCTACTTTTCAGTTAAAAGGGGTGGTGGATTTTTTTACCCACCAGCTAACAAGCAAGCACCAGGCAGGAACACAAGAGTGGAGGATTGAGTTTGCTGTTAAGAGGCTGACCCCAAGTCTGAATTTGGTGTAGGTCAAAAGACACCAGGTGCTGCACCACCTTTGCTAATTCAGTTCATCCCAACACAATTTTCCAACTCAATACAATTTTGTAAATGGAGACAGGCCTGATGTTTGAGCATTTTCCTTATTAGAAGCAACCCAAGGGTGGAGCCTTCTCCCTATTAATAACAACCCCACAAGGCAATTGATGTCTTTAAGGAGTATGGAGAGGTGCCACTGGTTAGAATAATAGAATAATCATGACCTTGCCCATATAATGCCTAGGTAGACTGTCTCTAGACTCTTAGATCTATCTCTCCCAGCTGTGTTGGTTGTGCAGGTCAAACAGGAGGGGAAAAAAGCAATCTGTGCAAAAACACGTTTGTTGTCATAGCTTGCAGTTCTGGCTCGAGTGTGCTTAGGGAAGCAGTGTGAATGATGATGATGAAGCTAGGGAGAGGTCGGGTCATTTTTGCAGAGTTACTTTAGAGAGGCGACCCATACCTTTGCACAGGTACGCTCAAGACTATTGGGTTGTGGGGGAGAGCTAATTATTTATAGCTAGGCCCAACTGGGAGTGAGGGAAAAGGATCTAAAACAGTGGCTCTCAACCTTTTTTGGACCAGGACCCAGTGGTAAACAACAATGGCCAGTCCTGACTCTGTAAAGAGTGTAAGTAGAAAACAGCCCCCTGACCCTGCTGGTGCCCCTCACTCCCAACCTACAACTCCCCACCCTACTTGCCCTGCTCGTTCCCCTTGCTCCTGACCCACTGCCTCCTGCTCCCAGCCCCATTCCACCAGCGTGTAGGGCAGGGGATGTGTGTGTGGGGTAGGGAGGGGGTGTGTGGGGCATGGGGGAACATGTGCCCCCCCTATTTGTGCACCCACAGCAGGCAGGAGGCTGCAGCCTGGCCAGATTGGCATGGGCAGGAGTTGCCTCCATGGCCCAGTGGGCAAGACCCAGTGTGGGAGGGAGGTGTGTGACAGCAAGACTCATTGCTGCTGCCACCACCAGGACCCCCACACCAGTTGCGCCAGCAGCAGCGCAAGGAGAAACAGAGAGGGGAGTGGAGTGGGGCCAGGCTGCCCTCACCTCCTTTCACTACCAGCCATTTGCTCCTCTACACCACTGCCATGGCTTGCTCTTTGCTGCTGCCCGCACTGCCTGCTGCTTCCCCTCGTCTCTGGGGTAGGGTAGAGCTGTGGCCTGAGAGGAATGGTGGCAGCAGCTGGGCCACGGTAATGGGGTAGAGCCACAGCCTGGCATGCAAGTGACTGGTGGTGGGAGGAGGTGAGGGCAGTGTACCCCTCCCCACCCCATCCATTACTCCTCGCACTGTTGGCGACACTGCTGGCATGGGAGTCCTGGAGGTGGCGGCAGCAACAGCAACAAGTCTCATTGCTGCCCCACTCTGCCCTCCTGCACTGCATCTTGTCTGCTGGGCCCTGACCGCTGGGCCATGGAGGCAGCCCCATGCCCACTGTGGGTGCACAAATCTGGAAGGGCACATGCCCCTCTGATGTGTTGCCTGTGCCTCCCCAATGGGTCATCTATGCCCCCTCCCTGCCCCATAGACTTACATGTGGGGAACTGCTCTCTCCATGCTGACTGGCTGCCAGGTGCATGCATGCATGTGAATGTGGCACCCTCTGCCTGATCTCCTTCCTTCTGCTCCCCCAGCCCCAAGCAGCCCCTTGCAGGCTGGAACTCTGCCAGCCTACAAAAGGAAACCTGTAGTTTCCTATATATTTTCTCTTTTAAAGGTGAAAGTCCATATTTTTCAGCAGCAAATGGAAAACCCAGATCCCTGTTTATCAGTATGGACAGCATTAACATATGGTGAAGCATAAGCAGCATCAATTTTTTTTTAAGTATGCAAAATATGATCCATTTTTTAAGTTTGTTCACAATCCTTTCATATATTTTTGCGACCCATTTTTGGATTGTGACCCACGAGTTGAGAAACATTGACCTAAAAGCTGGAAAGCAAAGGTGCTGAAAAATACCTGCACAGAGAACATGCATGCAGTAAAGAAGAGGTGTTTCAAATGGGATGAGGGTGCAGTGGAGGGTGGTATGACCCAGAAGCAGTAAATCACAGGACTGGGAAGCTATCTTCCTCTATGGCAGCTCATCTGTGACTTCATCTGAGCTATTGTGCTCATCTCATGGCCTCACTGTTGGACAAACAGCAGAGTTGGGAGCAGAGCCACAAACTGATCTGTGTCTCAGTGGGAAGAGGCTAATGACCCCACTTGGCTATAAGACAGATTTTTCGGGGGGGGGGATCTTTTGTGTTCCAGGTCAAATTAGCCAGATGAGTTTCAAATCCTTTTGACTGAACAAAACTCAATTGTTCAAACATCATATGTGGCACTGCAACTAGCAAGTATCCTCTGCCCCAGACTTTTCAGCCTGGGGCTTCAGATACTTCCAAATCCATTGGCAGGCATCGTACGTGCAGGCCCAAGCCCAGAGGCTTGGGGTTTGGATGCTCCCTGAGTCTCACTTGCCACCAGGCAATGGCCGCAGAAGCAAGCTAGCGAGGGTATCTGAATGACCAGAAACACATTTGGGAATTGAAAAAGGTTTCAGTATATTTGAAGCAAAGATGTGTTTGCTGCCAAGTAAGCGCATCCATGCATGCTTGTCTACACTCATGTCAATAAGACAGTTAGGGCAGCCTCTTCTGTAAATAGAGAGTGGTGCTGGAGGGGCTTTCTTGCGAAGACCCCACTGGGAGTCCTACCACAGTGCTCTGCACCTTTTTAAAACAGGGAGGAACACACCCATGTAGTGCTCCCTTCTGACCATCTGGTGGCACCACACCACACAAGTTGGTACCTAAGGTAAAACAGCAGCATGCCATTTTCCCATTCAGCATTGGGAATAGCCCCCACAGCAACAGCACACAGCATTCACAGAGCCCAGGGTACAGGAACCCTGAGAGGGCAGGAGCGAGGGAATCCTTGGAGTCATATTCACCCACGAGCCCAGGTCTCTGTGCCATGGGGCTTTTTCCCTACCAGTCCCCTGGGATAAATGAACCAATGGGCAGAACTGGGAGGTATAGGGGATAAAAGAAATGAGATGAGAGATTTAGCTCTGATGTTACGGCATCTTGTGCATACTGAGCCTCCTGATCTGTGTTCTCACACCCTTCCTCTGGCATTTTTCACGTAGTGTTACAAGTCCTGAAGGGAACCAAGGCAGAAAAGGGAGTAGGAGTAAAGGGTGGGAGTAGGAAGATGGATGACCCTAGAGGAGGAGATGTGGAGAGAAGGTGGAAAGCCAACCACTGGGGAATAGAAGTAAAAGAGATTTAGAGCATCTGTATGATGAGGGCAGGGGGAGACCCATTGGCATGAAATGAAGGTTGGGATGTGGAGCTCCAGACGGGCTGGGAGGGGGTTGACAGTGTTTTGTAGGAGCTGGGGCAGAGAGTCTGGGGAGCAGGGGGAGTGAGGGCAGGTGAGAAAAAGTGGGTGTGGGAGAGAGACTCCTAGACTGAGGCAAGCCCCTAAATGATCAAGACCCTAAGTTGCCAGCAGGGGAGGTGGGGCGTGAATATCTTCTCCCCTTCCATGATCTCTTGCTACTGCTGTGGGCAAGCTTGGGACCTGGAGGGGCCCCTGAGTCAGGGCAGGCCTGCTTGTGCTGTTGGCAGGTATAGCTGGTTCTGGCAAGAGGAACCCCAAGAAAGTGGCAGAGAGTTGTGCTGTGGGGAGAAGTAACGTGGGGAGCAGGAGAAAAGGCTGGCTCAGAAGGATAGGAGAGCAGGGAGTGATGAAAAACTCCAGTGATTCATGTGTGTCAGACTTTTCAGTACAATCTCCCCATCTGCTCCCTTAGAAGCAGCTGGTGAGGAAGGCACCAGCCTGCATGCAGACCCTCCCCTTCCTCCAAGGGGCAGCTCTTGGTTCCCAGGCAGGTGGAAGTGGGTATGGAGAAAGGGCCCCAGCAGGAAGCCCATGCTGAACAGGAAAATGTGTGAGGCCACAGGTGCTTGGGGGCCAGGTGTGAAGTGAGGCCAGCAGATGAGCATCCCCAGACTGCTGGTGGGGGGAAGGGCCCTAGTGTACTGACATACAGCAGGTCAAAAGTGGGTACCACTGGCTTCTTGGGGGCATAGGGAAAGGCTTTTCAGGCAGGGCACATATGAGCCTGCAAGCCTGGGGAGTGGGAGTGAAGAGGACTATAGCCTTTTCTCAGCCATACAGAGAACACCAGGGTAGGAGATCACAACTTGCTCTCCTGCTATGATGCTGTGGCTTGCTCCCCACAAATGCCATGGTACAGCTCTGGTAGAGCTGGGCCTGGGAGTTCAGGCTGCCTTACAATTCAGAGGTCCTGCTGCTGCTGACCTTCCCAGTTCCAGCCCGCAGCACTGTACACACATGAACATAGTTCAGAGAGCCATAGGTCCCTTAGCCTCAAGAACATCCTGACACAGAAACCTCTCACAGGGTCAGGTGCGTGGCTGGCAGTAGTTAATGGGTGAAAGAGGAGCTCTGGCAGGGCCTGGGCGGAGCCATAGGTTTTACCTAACCTCTCAGTAGCATCATATAGTTGGACTACCTCACACCTTTCTCAAAGGGTGACCAGGCTTGTGCTTAAGTGTCCGTCTTGGTTCATACATAGCTGGCAAGAGCCAGCAAGAAAGGAGACCTCTGGCACCAGCACAGTCCTCTTGAGGTGGGCTCAGAGTGGATCATTGCCACTGCCCAGCCCCGAATTCAGGGTAAAGGGGGTTCGCAGTCTAGACCTGAGCTTGGATCTGGATGTCACAGGGAGAGCATGGCTTCTCAGTGAACCAAGCCAAACTGAACACCTCACTTTTTGGAGATGAGCTGGGGATCCAGATTCTCATGCCCAATTATCATCTTCCTATACAATATCCATCCCTACTGGGTGTGGTAGCAGAGAGAGTACCATGTCTTGCTACAACTCTAAAGGTTCAAACCCTGCTCTAGATTTCTGTCAAGGACAACTTCCAGTTTACCCAATGGTGAATGAAGAGCTGGTCTTTTAGAGTGGGGGGACAAAGGTGGCCAGACATGATACTCATCACATCACTGTCTTGTCTGCCATTTGCTGTAGTGCTTAGCCTTGCTTCAGTGGGACCTTTGATGCAATATATATGTGTTACATGTATTCAGATATGTGGCCCTAGGTAGGTCATAGTAAGACCAGGCCAGGGGCTGCCATGGGGCAGAGCACTTACAGTCTCTCAAAGTCTTTTCTGCTTCTTTCTTCAGGCCTGGGGCACAACTGCAAATCCTGGGAACAACAGGGCACAACATGGTCTCAGTGCAAATTTTGGGGTGTCTCATTCTTTCCTGTGCACTTTTTGAACTTAAGGAAATGATTAGGCCTCCCCATGCCTGTGTCTAGGGCAGTTTTCATTGAGGTAGCATGGTTTTATGCCCTAACAAACACTGCCCCTTTGTGGCCAGCAAAGCTGCTCTCTGGGAGAGAATCAAGATTTTTCCAGTTCAGCCTAAGTAGCTGAGTTGAAGGCAAGCTTCCATTATTTGTGACCAGGACCAGACCCACTTGATCAGTGTCCTACACCATCCATGGTCATGTATATTGGTGCAAATGTGTGTAGAAAATGTCAATCCACACCCACATTGTCCTACTGGAAAAACAGGCATCCAGGGCAGGCAGCTGGTGAAGCCAAAGCAGTTTGTTCTGCTTTTCAATAGCTTTATTGGCCTGGTTATTGGCTTGATTCCTGGTTATAAAGGCTGCCAAAGTTAACACATTGGGTATCCGTATCCCTCATGTGCTTTCTAGTGCTAATGCAATTTTATTGGAAGCAGCCATTTTATGCCACCATCTGGCCTGATACTGCCTCTGCTGTAACTTTTTGCCTGCAGCCAGTTTCTTTGTATTTATGATTTTTCTGACTAACTCCTGGGTGAAAACCTAGTTCCTGTTTCTCAAAGCTCAAGGAAGAACCTTTGCAGAATGTCACACGTAAAGATTCAGGAAACATTTTCCGATTCTTTCCATCACAGTGACTGTAGTCAGTCCTCCTGGGATCACCAACCAGCTGTATGCTGCCCCAGTCTTTAGTTCTGATTTGTACTGATTGGTTTTGGCCTTGCTTTGAGAAGTTTTGAGAAGAAATTTGCAAGAGACATAAAAAGTAACAAAAATGTCTTTAAGTACATTAGAACTCAGACTGGCCACAGAGTCAGTTGGGCCTTTGGATGATCAGCGTGAGTGCTAAAGGATGACAGGGGCCATTGCCAAGAATCAAAATGCATTCTTTGTATCTGTCTTCACCGTGGAAGATGTTAGGGAGATTCCCTCACCAAATCGAATCCTCTCTAGGGACAAGTCAGTGGACCTGACCCAAATAGAGGTTCCAAATAGATGAAGTTGTAGAGGAAATTGATAAACTAAACAGTAGCTAATTCCCAGGAGCTGATGGCATTCACCCTAGGATCCTGAAATAATTCAGACTGGAAATTGCCAAACTCCTAACTGTAATCTGCAACCTATCACTGAAAGCAGCGTTGGTATGAGAGGACTGGAGAACTGCAGTATAACTCCCCTACTTGAAAAGGGCTTTAGAGAGAACCCAGGCAACTGTAGGCTGGTGAGTCTAACTTATGTTCCTGAAAAACTGGAAGAAATGATATAAAAAAAAAATTAAGATTTGTTCAGCACATAGATGAGGAATCAACATGGTTTAGTCAGAGAGAAGTCATGCTTCAGCAACCTACTGGAGTTCTTTGAGGTTACAATAAGTAGGCGGATCAGGGTGGTCCAGTTGACAGAATACATCTGGACTTCCAAAAACCCTTTGACAAGGTGCACCCTCAAAGGCTCCTAACGAAGTTAGGTGGTCATAGAATTAGAGACAGTTCACTCATGGATAAGCAGTTGTTTGAAGGATAGAAAACAAAAAGTGGGTATAAATAGTCAGTTTTGGGGGTGGAAAGAAGTAAACAGTGGAGCCCCCCCCCAGAGATCTATTTTGGGATTCACAGATGTTTGAGTCAGAAGGGACCTCAACAGATCATCAGATCCAACCCCCTGCCTGGGCAGGAAAGAGTGCTGTGGTCAGATGACCCCAGCCAGGTGCCTATCCAGCCTTCTCTTAAAGACTCCCGAGGTACAGGAGAGCACCACCTCCCTTGGGAGCCCGTTCCAAATTTTGGCCACCCTTACCGTGAAGAAGTTTTCCCTGATATCTAACCTAAATCTGCACTCTGTCAGTTTGTGACCTTTGTTGCTTGTTACCCCAAGAGGCACCCTGGTGAACAGAGCATCTCTGATCCCTTGCTGCGTCCCCCTAATGAAATTACAGGCAGCCACAAGATCACCTCTCAGTCTTCGCTTGCGGAGGCTGAAGAGGTCCAGGTCCCTCAGTCTCTTCTCATAGGGCTTATCCTGTAAGTCCCTAACCATATGAGTGGCCCTCCTCTGGACCCTCTAGAGTTTATCAACATCCTTCTTGAAGTACTGCACCCAAAACTGGACGCAGTACTCCAACTGTGGATTGGTGCTGTTTAACATATTCATAAATGATTTGGAAAGGGGGTGAGTAGTGAGGTGACCAAATTTGTGGATGACACTAAATTATTCATAGTGGTAAAGACCAAGACAGACTGTGAGGAACTTCAGGATGATCTTGCACTGGTGAGTGCATGGGCAACTAAATGGTAGATTAAATAAGTGTAAGGTGATGCACATGGGCAAAAATAACTCAAACTATACCTACACTACAATGTACACAAGCTTTTACCACACAGGAAAGTGATTTGAGAGTTATTATGGACAGTTCAGTAAAAACATCAGCTCAGAGCTATCAAGAAGGCATGTTATCATACTCCTACTATAGGTCCTTTAAGACAAGCAGTGCCCCGGCTTTCTTGCGTGCAGGATGTGAGTAACAGACTTCTGCAGAAGTCAATGGGTGTTGCTCATATCCTGTCGGGGCCAAGGGGGTAGGAGGGGTCTGGACCTGAGCCCATGAGGCAGTAGCATAGATGAAGCCTGGAAACCTTTACTTAGTGCTTTATGGTAAACACACTCCTTGCAGGCATACATGTTTGTGCTGGAAATTTCCCAAGGGTCCCTGCTTTCATTCCTCATATCCCTTACCAAGAGCCACTGATAGGATGTGGCTACAATGGATTTATTAAACCAGTTGCAGCAGCTGATGAGGTCCTGGCAACAGGATGTGCTGGCTGGCTGGACAGCTTGGCCATAATCACAAAGAGACAGGACTGCAACCAGTCCCATCAAATCCCACCCCAGTGATGAAGGCCAAGAACAGAAAGTCCCTCATCTACAGGATTTCATGCAATTTTACAGAGAGAGAGGCCATAGTGCTAGACCCCTAACCTCCAACCAGCCCTCCTCATCCCAATTCTAACAAACCCCTTACTCTGACCAAGACATCTTACCATTTCCTTCTCCCTAACTAAGCACTAGATGAGCCCTCTACCTACAAAACACACCCCAAGTCCACTGCCTCCCCCTTCAGGCCCTGCTTTCTGAGAAGGGTGTAAAGAAACTGGAGAGGGACCAGAGAGGAGCAACAGAGATGCTGAAGGGCTTGGAAAGTAGAACATAAGAAGAAAGGCTGAATGAACCAGGCTTGTTGAGTTTGAAGAAAGGGAGATCCAGGGAAGACATTTGAAGGTTACCTTGCAGAAGATGGGAGAGATACTGTTTTCTCTTGCTGCAGAGGAAATGAGTTTAAACAGCAGCAAAAAAAAGATTTAGATCAAATCTTCAGAGGCTTTTAAGAAGAGGCTGGATGGGCATCCCTCTGGGATGGCAGAGGGAGAGTGTATATTACATCCACTCAGAGGGCTGGATGAGCTCCTGGAGCTCCCTTCATGCTTTATGATTCTCTGATTCTTCTGCTGAACAGTTCTTCGCATTTCTTTCTGTAAAAGCTACATTTGCCTGCGCTTGCTCTATCCCCTGATCTAATCAATAGGTTATCTCCTTAACCCTTGCTCTAACCCAAAGTTGTCAAACTCATCGGTCCCCACAGGCCGGAAGGGTGATGCACAACAGGTTCATGGGCTGGATGAATAGTGTGGCTGGTCTTGCAGGCCATCACTTCTTGCTGTCTCCCCTCTGTCCTCAGCCTCCTCCAGGTCTTTTCATCTTCCTTGAATTTCTACAGACTTCATTCTTCTCCATCTCTTGCATTCCTGTCTCCATCCCATTAGCTGTCACCAGAGGAACAGTGATTCTTAGCTGTATTTTCTATGGACATTTTGGGTTGATGGAGTGTGATTTGAATGAGCTATGATGTGAAACTATGTCTCTAGAAGAGAGGGATCTGTGCCTACTCTAGATAGAAAGAGGACACCTTAATTCTGTGGAAAAGTCAACACACTTGAGTATTTGGGGGAAGGAGCTACACAAATAAATACTGTAATTCAGGTTTCAAAGTGGTTAATTTAGAAGGTGGGATTAGCAGAGCTAAACAGGCAGTGGTGGGTGACAGTGGCAGACTGTGGTTGAGGTAAAGACGTAAACCTCAGTTTACGTGCCTCCCCTCCCCCCCCCCCAATCTATATTGGGATTGGTGCTGTTTAACATATTCATAAGTGATTTGGAAAGGGGGAGAGTAGTGAGGTGTGAGGTGGCCAAATTTGTGGCTGACACTAAATTATTCGAAGTGGTAAAGTCTAGGACAAACTGTGAGGAACTACAGAATTATCTTGCATGGGTTGACTACATGGGCAACTAAATGGGAGATGAAATTTAATGTAATTTATTTAATTTAATGAGTGTGATAACCTTCTGCAAGCCAGCATTTGAAGGATGTGAATACCAAGGCAGAAAAGGAATTAATTCAGCAGCTGAAACAAGCAATGGAGAAAGATCTCAAATGCAGACTGAAGGGAGCAATCCTGCCATTGCAGTTGCGGAGGACTGTAGGTTCTGGGTAATCCAGTCTGGGTAACTTAACATGGAGCCTTTAAAATCTGTTTATCTAAATTCATCATCACTGAAGAGAATAACAAGCAACAAAGAGGGTGCGGGACCCAGAGATCAGCCCCCCTGCAAGTTTTGATGCACATTCCCTTACCTTTACCATCTTTGAGGCACTGATTTTTCCAGGGTGGTAACTGCAGTGATGCCAGACCATGTGTGACCCTGTGTTGATCAAAAGAATCAGAATCACTGTCCAGCACGGTTGGGAAACAAAGACTCAGCAAGCCAGTTATGAGTGCACCCAAAATGCTGAAGCCCTGTCTGGAGGAGAAGATTTCATAGATTTCATAGACATTAGGGCTGGAAGGGACCTCGTAAGATCATCGGGTCCAGCCCCCCGCCCCAGGGGCAGGAAGTCAGCTAGGGTCGAAGGATCCCAGAAAGATCAGCATCCAAATGTTTTTTTAAAAAGCGTCCAGAGTAGGTGCCTGCACCACTTCGGGGGGGGGGGGGGGGGGGGGGGGGGCTGTTCCAGGCCTTGGGGGCTCAGACAGCAAATAATTTTTTCCTTACGCCCAGCCTAAAATGGTCTTGCAGGAGTTTGTGACCAGTGAACCTTGTCATCCCCTGGGGTGCTCTGGTGAACAGGCGTTCCCCCCAGATCCTGATGCATACCCCTTATGTACTTACAGGCTGCCACCAAATCACCCCTGAGCCTGCACTTTTCCAGGCTGAAGAGTCCCATAGCTCATAGCCTCTCCTCATAAGGCCTATTCTCTTGCCCTCTGATCATGCACGTGGCTCTCCTCTGGACTCTTTCAAGCTTCTCCACATCCTTCCTAAATTGTGGAGCCCAGAATTGGATGCAGTACTCCAGCTGTGGTCTTAACAAGGCTGAGTACAGCGGGAGAATGACATCCTGGGTCTTGCTCAAGATGCACCAGTAAATGCAAGCCAGAGTTTGTTTGCTTTGCCAGCTGCAGTATCACATTGGTGGCTCATATTAATCTTGTGGTCAATTATGACCCCCGAGTCTCAGTCATGGTGCTAGCAAGTGTAGCATGGCCGAGCCTATAAGTGTGATGCAGGTTTTCATTCCTGAGGTGGAGCACCTTGCATTTCTCTGTATTGATTGCCATCAGGTTTTCATCTGCCCACCTTGCAAGCCTATTGAGGTTGACCTGGATCACCAGCCTGTCCTCAAGCGTGGACACTCTTCCCCAAAGTTTGGTGTCATCAGTGAACTTGGCTGGTCTGCTTTTGACACCAGTGTCCAGATTGTTTCATAGATTTCATAGATTTTCATAGATTTTAGGGTTGGAAGGGACCTATTACATCAAGTCCACCCCCCTGCACTGGGCAGGGAAGAGTGCTGGGGTCAGATGACCACAGCCACGTGTTTGTCCAATCTCCTCTTAAATACCTCCAAGGGAGGGGATAACACCACCTCTCTTAGAAGCGTATTCCATATTTTGGCAACTCTCACTGTAAATAATTTTTTCCTGATGTCCAATCTAAATTTTCTCTCCTTCAGTTTGTAGCCATTGTTTCTAGTTACCCCAGTGGGTGCTCTGGTAAACATCAGTAGCTCTGGTGGTAGGCAGCCAGAGCACAGCATGCTGCACAGCAGGTAACAAAGGGAAACTGGCAGAAACCCTGCTTGTACAAAATCTACTATGAGCTGCTTGATCTCCTAAGGCATGAGCTTGGTTTTTAAGGCCTCCTTTGCAAGGCGGGTGCACAGCAAGCAGCATGGAGCTGCTTCAGGAGAGAGTGAGACCAGCTCTGCTGGGTAAGTGCTCATGTTCAGAGCTTGGTGAAATTATTCAGGTGAAGAATTTATGCAGTGTGGGGGCAAATAAAACTATTTGTGAATTGGAGTCAGATTTAGTAAGATCAGCTAAAAAAAAATGAGATAAAATGTGAAGTGCCATTTTTCCAGTGCAATATTGTCAAACCTAAAATGTTTCAATATTTCTTTCTGAAGCAACCACATTTAGCAACATTTTAAAAAAAAATTATGGCCATGAAAGGAAAATGAAATATTTCTTTTTGGGTCAAAGGAATTTTCATTTTGAGTTGAAATAATTATTGGGGGGGGGGTCTATTTTGATGAGGAAACTGAAACATTTTTTGTTTTTCAAGGACCTGAAACCATTTTTTCCCCCTTTGGTTTTTGGCTTCAGCCACTGAACTGTAAAGTCAGCTATTTGTGTGGGTCTATGCATTGAATCTCAACCCTCATAAGTCATCTCCTCTGTCTGCGTACATGCTCAGATCTCCAGGAACATACCTCAGAGGGAAAGTCCCAGCACTCAAACTTTTGGACCCCCTTCAGAAAAGAAGCTGATGGTGCCCTAGGCCGCCTGAGGGGGGAAAGGATATACCTGTTTCCCTGGCTGCACCAAGAGGATCTCATTGCGCAGTCCACCTGCCAGTACAGATTGCTTTTCCCTCTCCTCTGCCTTCTCTTTCCCTCTGAGATGGTTCTTGATCAGTCAGTTGTTCTCACAATTTCTGCCTGATAGAAAAACAGATGCAGACTCCAACTGAAGTGCTCAGGGAAGCAAGTAATTGCAAGCTGGGTGATGGCACAACAAGGGAGTGCAGTCAGGAAGATGTCTGACCAGGAGTGCAAAACTGCATGCGTGTCCCATACTCCCATTCACATTCAGGAGATGGAGGTGAGGTGAAGAGTGACATTTTACACACCTTGCCAAGGAATGACGCAGCCAGTGAGGAATAGTGACCTCTCCACCCTGCAGTCTCCTCTCCCCCCTCAATCACATCCGTTGCTCCTTCCATGTGGTGTTTGAAACAGGTAGTGAGGCCGACTGAGGAAGAATATTTGGAAAGTACTTGCATGGGGCCTGGGCAGACAGATCAGGGTAAAAAGATTTTTAATTTTACAAAAAAGAGGAGGATGAGAGACAGGGAAGATCATTTCTAGAAGATCGAAGTGCTAGTGCTGAAGGAAACAGCACTGCTGTCTACAAAAAAACAGAATGATGTGGAAAACTTAAAACAGCAATGGTAGGTGGGCAGGGAACTGCAAGGCAGGAGCAAAGGATGCTGGCAGAGCTGTGTGGGGATCCCAGGACAGAGATAGCAGGAGGGCTGTTATGTCTGGACTGAGGAAAATGAGAGTAAGAAACAGAAGCTGAAATTTTATCCATGAGTTTTTATTTTAAAAACATGTAACACAATTACATATTAATAATAAGCATATAAAAGCCATTGAAAATATTCACAATGCAGACACTGAGAAAAAGAAAGACTCAGATTAAGAGAGACTTATACACTTCGGTCCAAGGCAACACATAGATACCCTTACACTTGGGATGGAATGCTCTGGTGTTCAACTTCAAGGAAATTTCCTTTCTTCGGATACAGACATACATCTCTATGGATTTCTCTTCCACATATGGTTGGAGTTTGGAGGGATGATCATAATTAAGTCAAAATATGAAAGAGGAGAGATATAACTGCGTGCAATAACCCAAAGACGTAATTACTAAAGTAGAAGAGGAAGTCTAAAGGGAAGGGAGGGAAAACCAGAAGTAACATTAATTAATTGAGCAAAGAGAATTTTTTCAGGCTAAAAGACAGGAAATATTTCTCAGCAGAGAAAAATTTACTGGATTTTGCAATTTTGTCATGTGGGAAATGGTGAAGGCTCCATTGCTTGAGTCATACAAGACTCAGACTAGAAAAAAAAACCTGGAGGATTCATTGTAAGGGTCTGTTTTGATCGTCCCTTTGAGTGTTCTGGGGAAAACTGAGGTGTGCTCTCCACCATGACTTGGGTAGCCTTTTTCCCTGAGCCAGACAAGTGTTGCCAGGTATATTAACTCTGAGGACTCCCCTTGTGCCAGTTATATGAAGTCAGGCTACATGGTTCAAGTTTTGGTACAGGGTTGGAGCCAAGCCACTAGTTTCAGGTCAAAAGCTTGTTTCCATCCAACAACTGCAGAGGTATCGGTATCCTGAGTTTGGATTTACATCTGTCCCTATGCTGATGTTGATGGAGTATTGACAGAGTATAGATAGACCTGACCATATTGGATCTCCTCCCCGTTCCCGACTGAGCACTCCCATTTGTGAAACCAAGATTTCTGCCCTCCGTTTCAAACACATTGTATGCTCTCTGTTTTGCCCTATTAAACTAAAGTATTACTTTTCAGCAGGGATAAAGCTTATAGTATCTTTTAAATCCTCTGACAACTAGGAGGCAAGGGAAGAGACCATAATTAACTAATAAATAGTGAATGTCTGGCATTCCTCATCTAATAAAGGGCAGTAGTACACAAACACACACACCGAGCCAGTACATTACAGTATTCCATGGATCCTCTAGAATGGTTGGCCCGGAAAAATGTACCCTACAGCTAATGAACTAAGGACAACTACAATTTTCATTCTACCTATCAAGTTTCAGTAGCTTTGGTTTCTGTTCCTACATTTGCATCCTAATGGACACCTACCAACACATCTCAAAGGACTACTCCTGGCATTCAGAAGGCTTATGCTTTGTGCCTTTCTCTACATTTTGTAAGAAAAATTTATAAGAAAATACAGTTTGGGAAAATATGGGTTTTTTTTATCTTCACATCTCTTTAAATTACCATCTATCTCTTTCAGGTGTTCTGTACAGTTAGAAAAGAAAAATAGAGAAGGTAAGAAGAGCCATCTTCTGCCTTAAAATCACCACCATCCTCACTCTTCCTCCACAACAGCTACCAGTGACTGAAAATAGCATCAAGTAACAATGCCCTTTTGCTGCAATGCCACAATTTTCAAGTAATACTTATGACAATTAAATGCAGCCACCAAAAAAGTTCCAAAGGACATAAGAACTTTGGTGGATACAGAAAACACACACCAACACAGCCACATGCTCAATCTCACGAGTACTCAAGTCTTTGTATTTCTGTTTGGAGGACAGAAATTACTTTTAAAAGTAACATGCATAATCAGGTTCCTTTCATGCATCCTGTTTGGTACCATATTCCCTCATTACAGTTTTATTGCACTTAAAGTCGATAGCATCATTTTGCAGAGTTATCTTATTTATCTGAAACATCTTCCACTTTGTCATCTTTATGTTAAAAAAATAAATATTTACAAACAAAGTGACACACAAATAAATAAAATTCAGGTCATATTATATCTCAGACAATCTGTACAAAAAGTAAAGAAAAAAAATACTCTCATAACTTGGTCCCCTTTTCCTGAGGCTGAGGGTAGTGTTCACTGGACAAACAATACAATGTGATGGCTTTTTGCATTTTGGTAAGTTTGTTAAGTTCCAGTGTAACACCATGCACATGTATACACGCAGTGGAATAGAAGTAGGAAGGAACAGGGGACTTGCTTGGTTGCTTTACCTCACTATACAAAAATAATTAGTTCCAAAAATTAAGTGGTTGCTATGTGCATAAATAGGTTAATTCCTAGTAGCAATTAAAGGTGAGAGAGGCAAAAATATTGCCTTCTGTTCTCTGGTCTCCTTAGATGCAAGGCAGGTGAAGATGAGGTTATTTTTGCTGTAGCGCCTGGTACCTTCCAGTGTTGAAAGCGGGTGAGACCTTCCCCACACGGGACTTGCTAGCCAGTTGCAAGGTTTGGCAGAAACAGGGTTGGTGGGAGTGGGGAGGGGAGAATAAAATAGCAGCAGTTAAAAAATTGTCCCAGATATTCTCCTGATGTATTCATCGGCCCATTCCTTTAAGGACTCTCTGCCTATCCCTTTAAGGATGAAAAATGGGTCAAGGAATGGTGTGTGAAATATCTTAGAAAACTTCCTTAGCAGGCTGTATGCTGTTCAGTTCCACCATGGGGCTTTTTTCCACAGGTGATGTGGGTCTAACTTCTTCTGGCCGCCCTTCAAAGCCCCTGGAGATGTCTTCAAAAGTCCTGCCCTTGGTCTCTGGGACTTTGAAGAATGTGAAGACAAAGAAGATAACCAGGAAAACAAGGAAGATGAGGAAGACATAAGGACCGCACAGTTTCTGCAAGGAGGATAGAAGAGGAAAGAATTATAACTTGGAAAAAAACCCCATAAAGCTAAAAGGAAGGTGCAGTTCTCTGCAGTTCAGAATGATGACAACCTCTCTGAAACACAGATTTGTTCACTTTTAACCTTGCTTTTTTCAAGGGAAAGCTATACTATTTGCACCTTTCTTAAGGCTTCTTTCTGAACCTTTAATGCTATTTTGGCTGACAAAAACTGAAGCTTTTAAAGGGATTGCCTAAACTCACGGCATTGTCTCAGCCAAAAGGCAAGGGAAAGCAAAGGCTTTGGCAAGCTGCAGTACTCTGCTGACATGGACTAGTTAGTGACCAGATCATCACCAATGATTTTCAGAGAGTGACCTTACCTCAGCATAAGGGAAGAGCATCCCCACCAGGAAATTGGAGGTCCAGTTGGAGCAACCAGCCACTGCCATGGCTGCTGGGCGTGGGCCCTGACTGAAGAGTTCAGCCACAATAAACCAGGGGATGGGGCCAGGGCCAATTTCAAAAAGAGCCACAAAGCCAAAGGTAGCCACAATGCTGATGTACCTAATCCAGCTCACGATGTCCTGCAAGAGAAGGAAACAGAAGCAGCTGTCACTCAACAGGCAAACAGCAGAATCAAAAACTCCTAATATCCCCATATTCTCTGTGGTGCAGTACGGTCTCTGAACTATATGATCCCCTGACTGACCCCTGCTGGAGATTCTCCTCCCTTTACCTTGAAGATCCCTTGCCTCCCTGCTCACCCCGAATTCCAGGTATCCCCCATGAAGACATCCCTTCCTTTGCCTTTGCCCCCCGCACCCCACCATTTCCCCTGAGACATCTACGACCCTTTCAACATCGCTATTCTGTCACTATCCCAGACAACAGCAAAATTTGGATGCCAATGACTCACCTTCAGTGCCAAAGCAATGGTCATGATGGCTGCGCAAACAGCCATGCCACCCAAGCCGACTAGATGGAGGGTCCTGCGCCCTGCACGCTCAACCAGGAACAGCTGAAAGATGTGATAGCAAAAAAGAAAAAAAACACTGAATATCAAGGCAGCAGCTGAAGGGGTTCTCTGTATCATGATGCAGTCGGTATGCCACCCTGTCCTGTCCCAAGGGCCCTTGTTTGCCTTCTGCCCCCAACCCTCTAGTGCCTTTGTGATCAATCACATCCTGAATTAATGTGTGGGGTCACAGGACAACATTTCTCCAGGCTCTTGCTCTTCATTCTTTTCCCTTTTCCTTCCTCTGCCTCTTGTCTCCTACCCACTTGCATTCTTTCACCTTTATTTCCCTTTCCTCCTTGCACTCTATGATCTTTCCGGCCTTGCTTTCCTCTCTTCTCTCCCAATCACCTCTGTGCTTGTCTTTTTCCTTTGCTAATCATGGTGTAGCACACCCTTAGGCACACTCTGAATGAAGAGATAAAACTGGCCCCTTGTCACTTGATGCCAACTATTTCTCCCAAAGTCACCCATCATGCAAATCCCTCACCATGTTCCCCAGTGCTGCTTACCGATACAACAGTGAAGACTGTGTTCACAATCCCGGCACCAATGGTGGCATAAACTGGCTGGGTGATACCAGCTTTTTCAAAAATCCCGGTGGAATAATAAAATACCTGGAAGCAAAAGAAGCATTTGGATATGGTTAGCATTCTTGTATCTACATTGTGATATCCCTTATTGTCGTGCTTGATGCTTGGTACATTCAACTAAGAGCTATTATGACATGTTTGACCAAATAAAAATGATACTTTTCCAGTCCATGCTTGTGAAGGGATCACACATTGCGATATGGGATATGACATTTTGCCCTGAAAACTGCCATAGAGAGGTGCCTCACCCTTTGTCTCCTGTTTTTCATAGAGTACCCCCTGAAATGAGACTGTCACCCTTTGTTCCTTGGTACCCATCTCTTCTGAGGTTCTGGGCAGCCCACTTCCACAAGTCACCTGGAGCACAGTCAGTGTCTGACCAGTTTCTGAGACTACTGAACATTTGATTGATCTCACATGTTCCTAAGTTTCTGCTTCCATGGCAGCTGAGCTATAAGATATGCCATCCATGCCTGAGGAAGTAGTGGAGCAGCTGAATGTTCCAGGGAGCAATTTTTGGCAGGCAGTATCACAAACAAGTGGCCTCAGTTCAAGGTGGGAAGTGAAAAACTCAGGGGGCCAGATCCTCTCATCACTGTATGTTAGCAACTGTCAACGAGAGCCACTCAAGTGCAGTAAAAGTGGACTGAGCCCAGGAAATGAAAAAGGAAGCTCACTTACAGCATTGATGCCTGAGAGCTGCTGGGAGAGCTGAAGCACAATGGCAACAATGATGGCCTGGCGGTAGCTTGGAGACCGGAAGAGCTCTGGCACTGTCACCTTCTTTTCCTGAGACATCTTGGCACTCTCATCCTTCATCTCTTGGATGTCTTGGCTCACATCCACTGTGCCACGGAGCTTCTGGAGAACTTGGGGGAGAAAACCAAAATATTATAGCTGGGGCCTCATTGGTTCACCTGGCTGCAGTAAAGAGGCCTTAAGTTCTGCACCCAACCCTGGTCTCCCAGTTGCCTTGCAGAGGGAGCACTGGGAAGACAGACCCTGTGATGAGCAAGTGCTCTAAGATGCTGAGAAGAAGGCTCAGTTCCTTGATTCGGCCACCTATCTAGCTTAGGGTTGGATGCCCTAGGAGCACTGTACAAATATGGCTAATGCCCTGCCCAGATGTATAGTTATCTATGCCTGTTGTGCTGCAGCCTCGTGATCTATTCCCACTTGTGTTCAACCCCTTACTTTGGGGCTATTTAGGAACACCAGAGCTAAACTCAGTGCTCCTTAAGGGTTAATGCTCTTTGAAACCATGAGAAAGATTCAGATCAGGTCTTTCATGCTTTCTGGACTTGGGGCAGGTTCAGGGTATAGGGAAGGGCAGATCTAGTGATCTCTGAGGATCAGGACACCCTGGTGCTAATGTCTATCCTAGTCTCTCATCCTCCCTGGGTTTTGTGTGGCCTGGGAGCATGGGTGAGGCAGGCCCCAAGCTGTCCTGTGATCCCATGCAGAGGCCAGTCTTTACCTGCTTCCGCTTTATCGTCTTCCATTTTGTTGATCAGCAGGAAACGGGGACTCTCTGGGCAGAAAAGCAGAGCCACACACTGCAAGATGGCTGGGATGATGGTGAACCCCAAAAGCAGTGGCCAGAGTGTTTTGGTCCCCATGATCTGGTTCAAGCCAAAGATCTGGTGTAGCAAATAGGAAGAACAAGAATAGATGTTAGGAGGATTTCCTTGGATCAAAAATTCCCTTTTTTCCCCTTGATCCTCTGTTTTTCATGGAGTGATCCCTGAAACAAAGTGGTCACCCTCATTCCTAACTACCTGTTTCCTTGGAGGCCCTGAACCGCCTACTTCCATAGCTTAGCTATACCTCATAGTCAGAGCCTAACCAGTTCCTGGGACCACTGAAATTGGTGGATCTCCCTGGACCCCAAGTGCCTTGGCTCCTGTCTGAAGCTACCACACTATGCAATCCACCCTTTTCTTCTGCTGACAAAAGAGCCATGAGTCCTTAACTCCTCTGATGACAACAAGGGAACAGCATATAAGCCCCTCCTTGCTCTGCACCCCTCCCACCAGCCTGTGTAAAAGGCAATGTCAACCTTACCTGTGCCACCAGGATGCCCACCACAATACCCAGCTGGTTCAGGGTGCCAAAGGCACCACGCAAGGCAGTGGGTGAGACTTCACTGATATACATGGGCACAAAGCCAGTGCAGAGCCCACAGAAGATGCCAATGATGAAGCGGCCTATGATTAGCATCTCCACTGCACCTGCCAGCCTGGAGAAGCCCATGAGGATTCCTCCCACCAGGGCCAAGATGTTCACCCCCAGCATGGAGTTCCTCCTGCCAAGGTAAAGGATATGGAGTTAGTGCTGGGTAGTGCTGGGAAGGAGCTGTAGACCCAGAAACCCATCCCAGGAGATCCTCCCCCACTCAGCCTTCCTCTCAACCTTGCCCTTCTGCCACTTTCCACCTCTTGTGTTCCACTCTCACCCATGCAGGAATTGGTCCCATCTCTCCCTCCCTCCCAATCTACTGGTCCAGAATTTGGGAGAGAAGCAATCTCCTCTCCTTGTCTCAGTATCCTAAAGCAAAAGGGCAAACCTCCCAGCAACTCAAACCCCTTCCTTCCCAACGCACCTGCCGAATCGGTTGACGAAAAGGCCAACGGAGAAGGAGCCGATCATTCCTCCTACAGAGAAGATGGCCACAGAAAGGGACCATAGTGAGGTGAGGAGCTCATCAGAGGTGGGGGTCCCTCTCCGAACTGACAACGTCTGGTTGAAGAACTCCTGAATAATCTATAATAGAAGATGGCGAGCGGAGTTAATAATATGCCTCTGTTGGGTCAGGGGTTCTTTTATCTCAGGGCCAGGAAATGAGGATATCCTGGAGACACAGAGGCACAGAAGCTTGAGTGGACCAATGTAGCTAAAGAAGAATTAGCAGTTCAGAGGAAGAGAAGTTCAGAGAATAGCGGTAAGAAGAGAGAGACTGACTGACTCTCTGGAAGAAACAGGCTTGGGCAGGATGTAACTGGATTGGCGAGACTAATTCTTCCACCCATGCCCAGAGGATTTATAAAAACAGTGTGTGTGTTATAGTGGTGGGGAGAGGGATTAGTTGGCCAGAATGAGAAAAAATGGGAATAACAGCAGAGCAGAGAAGGTGGGGGGGGGGCACAGGGGAGAATCCTGGCAGCAGGGTTATATGAGACAGTGGAATCATTTTCCCAGGTGACCTGGTGGAAATCCCACTGAATAACGCTCTGTAAAGCAGCAGCACTGTTAGGAACAGCCCTGCCCTTGTCTTCAGGGAGTGGGGAGATGGACGTCATGAGGCTTTTCTTGCTGCTCATTTTTTGGATGCTCTCTGTTTAAGGACAGCTGGGCGGGGGGGGGGGGAAGAGGAGGGGTTAACTTCATATAGCTCTGCCCCCAGCAGATGGCAGCAGGACGCCAGTTTGAGAGCATACGCCTGCCCCCTGCCACCACTTTACTCCCTCCCCCTCTCCCCCAATCTGCAGCTATGACATATGTATTCCGGGAGAGAGGTGGATGTGGTGTGCAGTGACTCAGATACTAGGAGGGGTTTTACATATCAGTTACAGGAAAAAGAATCACAAGGTTTTTTTTCTTTCTCATTTCTTCTTTTTTTTGGTGTAAATTCGAAATGATTCTGTGGGACTTTCCCCAGTAAAGTCTCAGAACTTAGCTATCTTCACTTAAAAGCAGAGGGGTGAACTGGTTAAATAGATACATGCATACATACACTGATGTACATACATAAAAGACATTTTTTACTTTTTAGACCTTTATTATTAAAAGATTAGAAACAAAAACTAATGAAATAGTGCCATGGGGGGTGGGGGGACAATAGAATTGCAAGTGGCTCATTTGGAGGGGGTGCAGGGATGGGGAAAGGGTGGCTCCTGGGCAAGCATGGGGGGGCATGTGTGTCTCTCCCCCTCACCCCACCCCGCCCCGAGATCTGTGCAAAGGGTGACGGCAGGCTGCCACTACAGGCTTTGCCCCAGGCGCCAAACTTTGTTGCTATGGCACTGGTATGAAGTGTACATTGCTCTATAAGGGGCTGAGCATTAAAGCTTTACAGACGGAAGGAAGGAAGGAAGGAAGGAAGAGCTGCTCTCAGATGAAATCTGAGAATTTCCCTCCCAGCCCTCTCCCAACTCTCCTTGTGGGACAAGCTTGTCTCCCTCACCCCCTCCTCCATCCTGGGCTGCTCTCTGAGTCAAAGCACCCAGTCATCATTCCTTTTCCCCATGTCCCTCAAGCCCTGACTATGAGGAGGCTGCTGTGGGTTAAAAGGACAGCAGACAGGCAGGACCGACACGTCACTTGATAGGCATGCTTTCCCAAGAAAATGGGAAAGCCAGAATGTAGGATCAGCTAGAATCAGCCCACTTGGTGGCCATGCTTTCCCAAAGCAAATTCGTCAAATAGGTTGGACTCATGCACTCCCTTCACCTAGAAGGAGCAAGGATCCTGTCCTTCCAATTCTGCTAGAAGAAACTGGTGAACTTTCAAAATTCCCTATCAGAATGGAACCGTGGTTCTTTCTATAGCTGCACTGACTCCACACGCAATGCAGAAAAACTAGCGCTCCCTCCCCCCGAGATGCCAAATTCACCTGTCCCACACTCCCTTCAACACTGTGGTCAGAAAGGGCAAAATGGCCACCTCCCCACAGAAATGCAAAGATGTCTCTTCTTTCTCTCCCTTTCCACCTTCACAGTAAGGGAATGGTCCCTCTGAACCCCTCCCTTCTTTTGTACTTCAGATAGGAAACACCAGCTATCCAAACACTGGACCCTGATGGACCCTCGTGCACCTCTGTCATCACATCACTGCCCTTTTCCACACACCCCTTCACTTTTGCACCTTCAGTGGTTAGGATAATGCTCTCCCCTGCCTGAACATGGCAGTTTCCCAAGACAAGAGCGGTTCCTGTCGAGGCAGTAAGTCTACTCAGAAGTCCCAAAAACCCAGCTGGCTCACACTCTCTCACCTTCTCAGGAGCATTGATGACTCCAGTGTTGTAGCCAAACTGGAGCGATCCAATTGCAGCAATGCAAACAGCATAGATAAGGGATCCTGTTATCTGAAGAAAGAGGGAGAAGAGAAAACTTTAATTTAACCCATTCAGTCCTGTTTTCCATACAAACTGTACAAACAGCACTCCTAGCTTGGAGCTCCTCCTAAACCAGGCCAACAGCCCGCAGAGGTGTGCAGGAAGGCATGGTTTTATCTGCCTCATATCCACATTACAATTAGTAGTTGTGACTATCCAGCACCATGTAGATGTATCCAAGCTACCTTTAACCTAGCTAGCTGGCCACTGACAACATCAGTCACAGCATAATAGGGTTCACTATGGAGCTGTATAAACCCATCCAGGACCCAGGGTACCTACTGGGATAGGATGCCCTTGATGAAGTCTCTCTTGCAGTGTCTTCACTACTATTGTTACCAAAACCAGGTAAATTTGTTTAGGGCAAGTTTGTTCAGGCATGCTTCAGTGTAGACATATGCTATATCCCTTATTCCTCTGTAGAGGTATGTGAATAGTTAATTTTGGTTTGCTAAGCTGGATAGAGAAACCAAAGCAAAATCATTCCATTGCCAGGTTTCTTCTTAAAAAATAATTTAGGTAAATCATAAAATGAAACTTTTCTCAAAACAATGTACAATTGTTCATTTGGAAAATGTCAAAACAAAAGTATTTTCAACTTTTTCAAAAAATATATTCTTTTTGTTTTCTATTTTTGGGGGGACAGAGCTCTTTTTCAAATTTAACACATTTACAGATAGACTCAGTTGAATTTTTCAGTGAATAAACCACTAGTCCATTACATTTCACCCATTTCTATTCACTGGAGGCCAAGAGGGGCTGGGAACATGATGGAGGTAATGCTAGCTCTTGAAGCCTTCTGCATACTGACCCATGCCCATGTAACTGGATTCTCTTGCCAAAAAACATGTATCATGCATCCTGATTGCATGGGGTCTGAAGTAAAGCAGAATCAGCCAGGAACCTGCAAAATAACAGCTATAATCCTCCACAGAAGCCATATGATATGGTCTTTTCCCTGGGTTGGCCTTCCCAGAAGAAAAAAAAAATATATCTAAACAAAACCAAGGAAGACAGCCACACTTGTCTGTCTGGAGGATACACTGTGTCAGGAAGTATCATCCAAATGCACACATAGAAAAAGGAGCAACAAGCACCCAGTGGGTACCTGAACAAGCCACTGAAGAAAGAATTCATTTGAGACCAAAAAAGGGACTGGGGGATCAGGAACCTATCTAAGATTCAGAGAGTATTACTGATGTCCAATATAAGGAAGAAGAGTCCTCTCCTGTGTGTGCTTCCCCTGACCTCCATCCTCTATCTGTGTCTCTTTGGGAAGCTATGCTAGTGAGTGGCTGTTATATTTGGCTTATCTTCTTTAATGAGAAGTAGATTTTGCCTCTTGGCATGTGACTAAGGTATAATCTTCCATAAAGCTTCCCATGCCAGGTGACTGGAGCCTTGGATATCTGTGTCAGTGCATCTCAGTTGCACCCGTATGAGAGTGGAATCCAGTCCAAAGGGATTGGTGCTTTGTACTGCCATGAAGACCTGCATCCTTCCCAATGTGGGACCCAGCTGCCCTGCACCAGGGTGCTGATGGTGGCAGATTTCTGTATTGCAGGCCAGAGGGCAATCACTGCCAACTTAAGAGTCTCACAATACTTGGTATTTGTTCTTCAAGCCTCCTCTACAGGAGTCAAATGAATCTCCATTTTCAATAAAATAATAAACCAAGTTTCCAAGCCCTCAGGCTACAAAGAAAAGCAAAGCGGGGGGAGGCGGGGGGCACTTATGTGGGATTTTTGAGCACTTAGGGTTGGCTCTAGTAAGAAGGTCTACCCTTTACACCCCCTCCTGCCTCACACAGTAGGGGTTGGAACTCCTCCAAAGGTATTGACAAGGGGAGCTGCTGGGCTCTGCTTTCACCACAGATGACTGGGACTACTGTGGAGGCCTGTTGTGGTACCTCCTTCCATTCCATACCCAGCCTCAGTTATCCTTGAGATTGCAAATGCTGCAAATTCAGAGCTGTTCCCCCTGCATTATCATAGAAAGACTAAGAAGGCCAAGTCCAGGGCTGGTCAGAAGCTTGTATGCTGCACCAGACTCCAAATGGCACTGGTTTGGACACAGCTGCCTCACAAGTATTAACTGCTTTACCTTGCAACCACCCCAATGATGTAGGAACTATCACTACCTCCATTTTACAGACGAGGAACTGAGAACAGACAGACCAAGATACCACATCTTTAAAGGTACATGGGACTGGAAACAGTCTAAACCTCCCATTTTTTTCATTCCATAATCACACTAAGGGCTTTGTTGTGTCATGGTTCCCTCCATGAACTGTCCAGTTCAGGTCTCCTGTTACCTGAAGCACAGGAGGGCATGCTTTATCCCCACAAATGGGGAGCACAGTGGGCACAGTTCCCTGGTGTTCTCCACTCTTTTCCATGTCATCTGCCTTTTCTAGTCTATACACATCCCATCTCTCATTTCATTACACGACACGGTCCCACCCATACCCTGAAGTAAGCAGGGCTCCAAGCTAAGGTATATTCCCTACTCCCAGTGGAGCCTCCCCAGAAGGCACCCACATAGCTCAGAAAGACCAGGGTGGGATCCACACACCCTAAGGGTGTGTCTGGGGTGGAGAATTCAAAGCACAACCCCTGCCCCTCTGCAGCATCACCAAGGTCCACCTGCATGTGGGTTATCCAGGGAGCCATTTCCTATCAGCTGCTTTCCCATTTTACAGCCTACAATTCCAGAAGAGTGCCACTTATTGCTGGGCAGCTCCTTTACTCTCCTCTAAATGACCCTGGCTGGGATGCTGGCTGGCAGCTCCCTCCCTCCCCTTTTCCTCTGCTACCTTAAGAAGCAGTATCCAAAGCCCCGGCTGTGCCTGCTGATGGCTACTGGGTTATTTATGCCACAAAATAACCCCCAGGTATCCTTGAAAGAGCATCAGGATCAAACAGCCCTGTTGGCTGTTGCATCCCCTCCCTCCCTCCCTGTCTCTTTCCATGCCTCTTCCTTGCTCCTTCTTTATCTTTAATGCTCCGGAGCGCACACTGCGAATCATTTCACTCCATCATCAGCAGACACAACACGTGTGGTTGCAGGTCCACAGAGATGCTGACAAAGGCTCACGAGCCCTCTGGCAGCAAAAAAGGGAGAGATCCTGCCTACCCTGATCTGTTCAGACTGGAAGATGACTTGCTTTTATCAGGGGAGGGGACCCCAGTGAGAGCCATTGTCCTTTCATTATCGTGAGTGCACTGTCATCTTGGTCCACGCCAGCCCAAACAGCTATTGCTCAGCCAGCAAAGCACATCTCGTGCCAAGTAACAAGATGCCAAGGCAAGGACAACCTGGAAAGCCAGGCCCCCACCAGGTGCAAACAAATGCCATGACTTGCAACAACCCTACAGAAACCCCTCCCTGTACGTGCCCCCTCCCCCCCCCCCAAAAAATCCAGGGTACCAATTTTTCATCCCAGCATCATAGACCATTCGGATGAGAAGGGGGTCACATCTAGTCCCACCCTTTGCTCAAAGCAGGACCATCCCCATCTAGATCATCCCAGCCAAGGCTTTGTCTGCCTGGAAATAAAAAACCTCCAAGGATGGCGATCCCATTGCCTTCCTCCACCTTATGTAGCGGGGGCTGGTTTTGGTGCAAGAGCTTCCCCCAGACCACAGCAAAGCCTCTGCATCCTGGGCCACTCAGCACCTCGCCCCCAGCCCCAGGGCCGGACTAACCCCGCCGGCTGGGCTGGGCTGGGCGTGCAAAACCCCGCGGGGTCCGGCTGCTCCTCGCCTCTCTGAAGGCGATCGCGGCTGCACCAGGTGCGGCAAGAAGATGCTGGGGGAGCCCCCCGTGCTGCCCTTACCTTCGGGCGGTCCATGGTGCTGGAGCGATCCGAGCCTGCTCCCTGTCCCTCCTCCGCGGTCCTACGCGATGCGCTGCGCTGGCTGGGTCGGTCTTCGCTGCACACTCGCCCTGGGATTGATGCCACTGGTCTGAGGTTCATGACTCAAAGCCGCTATTTATGGCTTTGGTGAAGGGGCGGGGCAGGGACGAGCCCCCGCCTGTCTCGCCTGATGCTGAGAGGAGGAAAAAAAGCAGAGGTCTTGTGACCTCCCATGTCAGGATTGTACGTTTGCATCGATGGAAATTGAAACAAGCGCAGCGCCCCTTACAAGGCAGCGTCTGGCAGCGCCGCCTCCCCTGGGCTGGGGCTGCGCTTCCCGGCAGAGAGGGCCGGGAGGAGAGGGGGCGATCGGGGGGGGGAAGAGCTGGTAGGGCTGTTGCTGCCCTGGAAACACGTGATGGAGGTGGAATCTATCTATCTATCTATCTATCTATCTATCTATCTATCTATCTATCTATCATCCACCTGCCCATCTGTCTAAATATTCATCTGTCTGTCTGTCTATCTATCTGTGTGTCTGTATCTATCTATTTATCTAGATCTAGATATCACTCACTCACTCTCTCTCTCTCTCTCTCTCTATCTCAGGGGTAGGCAACCTCCAGCATGGGTGCCAGAGCATGGTATGCAAAGGCATTTGATTTGGCATGCATGCCTCAGGGTGGATGGCAGGAAAGGGGCTGGGGCTGTGCTGCCACAACCAGGATTAGGCCCCTCACGGCTCCCTCGCCATCTGCCTTTGGCACACCAATATCTTACAAGTTGAGGTTGTGGGTGTTTTTGGCACTAACCAAAAACAATGCTGACCACTGATCTATCTATCTATCTATCTATCTACACGTGTGTTGTGTCTGCTGATGGAGTGAAATTTTATATATATATATATATATATATATATATATATATATATATATATAATCATAGAAAATTTGGGTTGGAAGAAACTTCAGGAGGTCATTGAGCCCAACTCCCTGCTCAAAGCAGGACCATCCCCAACTAGATCACTCCAGCTAGGGCTTTGTCAAGCTGAACCATAAAAACCTCCAAGGATGGCAATTCCACCATCTCTCTAGACAACTTATTCCAGTGCTTCACCACCCTCCTAGTGAGAAATTTTGTCCTAATATCCAACCTAAACTTACCTTGCTGTGACTTGAGATAGTGTGCTGTTGCTGCCCTGTAATGGTGACAACACAGTAATGCAACACTCCAGCCCCGCTATAGAAGGACGAGCTAGCTGTGTTTGGGAGGTTCTTTATGAAATGGTGGTGCACTGTGTTCAGAGGTGAGGGAGATTCTCAGGAACCTCTAAAAGAAACAGAAACCTCAAAAGATGCATCTGGACAGCACACCCCCTATATGAAGCTAGAGACTCTCCATGCTGAGTGATTCTGCTGTGTAAAGTTGGCCTCTACAACCGGAATCAGTTCCTGACCACAAATCATTACGTGCTCTTTCCAGTTCCAGAGAAACTCACCCTCCACCCTCCTTACAGCCCCTTCATCAGCCAAACTATAGCAAAATGGTTGACTCAATCAAAGAGCCAGGCTTTTAATCCTAGGCAGAAACCCTGAGCAGTAAATTCCCTGTTGGGTACAGAACCAGTTTGAGTCTAGAAAGTGGCAACAGTTCAGTATTGGAGGGGATTGCAAGGGAGATCGCATCTCATTGATTGAAAGACCATTTTATGTTTTCTTATCAACTTTTCTCATCTGATTTGGAAAGAATCTTAATCCCATTTCAGTGACTGTCTTAGAATGATCAGTAGGGTTACCATACATCCAAGTCCTCCTGGACATGTCCCCTTTTTGGGTCCTCCCATCTCTGTCTGGGCATTTTTTTTTAAATCTGAACCGATGTCTGGGATTTTGCTCCACTCCTCTGGTGGGAGCAGGGGAGGGCATGTGCACCGGCAGTTGGATGCAGGTAAGTCTATAAGGAACGGGGTTGGAGGACCTGGACTTGGGGGCTGTTGGGGGGGGAGGGGCAGGGATGTGTGGAGGGGGGGGGGGAGGGTGACGCTGGGCAGGTGCCTGGCAGCACTGGCAGGGCTGGGGGGGCAGGCTTCAGGTTGGGATTGAGAGTCACCAGCATAGCCAGTGGGAGGGGAGGGGAGGACAAGGAACTGTGGGTCAGGAGTGAGGTGCACTGGCAGAACCAAGGGGCTGCAGGTTGGGAGTGAGGGGCACTGGCAGGACCAGGGGGCTATGGGTTGGGAATGAGGTGTCCCCCCAACAGGTGTGCCCTTTTTTAAAACTGGAAATATGGTAACCCTAGTGGTCACACAGGGACAAAGAGGAGCCAAAAGTGCTGTGGGTTTACAGTTGGGCACAGGATGAAAGGTTTGTTTTGGAGTCTGAACTTCTCTATAGTTCAGGAGTGTTCAGATACCGGGTGTAAATAGTAGTTTTAGTCAGAAAATTGGCTCTGTGAAAAAGATTAGGAGAAATTACACATTTTCTTCACGCAGTAATTTCCCGCTCATGCAGACTACCTTTGCCAGTGTTAAGGATTTTTTTCTCCCTTCTTAACTTGCCAAAAATAATCCAGCAGTCTCTTACGTCAGTACTGAAAATAATGAGAGAGGAGTCAAATCACTATTTTGGAGATGCTCTGCACAGTTCAGGATATTGGATGTTGCAACTAATCTCCACAATGGGCTAAGAATATTTCTAATTCTTAATATTTCTGAGTCCTGCCTTGCCTTGAGCCGGCCCTCCTTTCCCACCCCCACCCCCAACTTCCTGTAAGTGCTGTGAAATCCAAAATCTGGGCTCAGATTTAGATACAAATTTGTAGCTCCAAACCCAGTTGTAACTGTAATAACAATTTTGTCATAGGAATCTCACTACTAGATCCACTTGTGACATGGTTTATTCAGCCACACTCTTTAAGGGGTTGCTTAAATGAGATTAAGGGGTTTAACGGGGTCTGCAGGGTAAAGAGGAATGATAATTAGACATAAGGTTAAGAGTTGAAGCTGGAAGCTAAGCTTACCCAAAGATGTAGGGACAACAGATCTACCACACTGATTTGAGTGCCAGTTCCAAACAACAATTCTAATTCAGCTGTCCCATGGTTTAAAAGAGTTGGTAGTTTAAGTATGGATGCAAATCCATACCTTGCAAAATTATACCCTTTATTAGGCCAGTTACTTAAACCTAGGGCTGTCTAAATTCCAGGGAAGTGCCCGGCCACAAGACTACTGAGTTAGGAAGAGCTTTATTCTTTTACTAGAAGTTCTACCTTCTACATCCAAGTTGGTACATGCCTGCAAAAACTTGGTGCTTCAGATGAGTCAACATCTTATGCTGAAAAGCTATTTTGCCAGAAAATTCCCAACTAGTCCTAGGCAAAAGCCCTTGTGTATTTGAAACCCTACCAACAGAAAGTGTTGTTGACATGGGGAATTAGTATAAGCTTTGTGAAAAATTTGCAGTGTTAAGAGAGGGCAGAAAAGAGGAATGAAGAAAGAAAAAAAGAAAGTACATAAAGAATGGGAGAGAAGAGAGGGGTGTCTTTTTACTATTAAAGTGATGGAAAACTATGATCATGGGCATCTATATACATGCTTCAGGGTGGGGGACCAGAGGGGTGTTTTAATCTTGGGACCCACTCTAATTAAAATGCCTGCAGCGTCTCATGTATTCAGTGTCCCATGCTTCAAAATGGCGGCGAGGGTGCTTTAATTAAAGCTCATTCAGCAAGTTTAGTTAAAGTGCCCCTGCCGCCATTTTGAAATGCGGGGATGCTGAATACACATGATGGTGATGCTGCTGAAGCATCCTAATTAGAATGCGCCATCAGACTTAATTAATCGAGTCTGCTCCAACACGCATTGGTGCAGGCATCCCGCACGTGTACAGGCACCCAAGAAGAAGTGTGACAGGGCAGAGAAGAAAGAGAGACAGGGGAAGGAGAGGAAGAGAGCACATTAGAGAGAAAAAAGGAAGAAAAAACAAAGGAGAGAAAAGACAGAAAGGGCCAAATTTGAGTCCATCTATTTTGCACCCAAATGTGATCTTATCCCACCCTGCTCAAGTTCCTAAAACAATTAACATGCTACTTTTGTAACACACTGTCATCTTAGCCTTAAGACTAAGTCTTAAAAAGCAGAGATCAGGAGGAAGACCCACTCACCCTTTTCATTAACATTTTTCCAGGGACTCCCGCAGAGTGTAACAGAATTGTACGTAGGTGCCTAAGTCGACTTACGTACCTAATAGGCTGCACAGATTCTGGAGCCAACTGCCTTCTGACTTTTGAAACACTTTTACTAGATCTAGTATATTAAACCTCATTGAAAGTGCAATACACATGCAAAGCATTAAGAATTTAAAATACAATTGGAGGCTGCTCCCAGAGGTACAAAATATATCTCCGATAAAGTGTGGAAGAAGGAAAGAACATGTATGGGACAGGCAAAGGACGAATAAAGTCGAAATTAAGGAGAGATGGACTCTGTCAGTGGAGAGAAGGGGAGGAATGACAACAGAGGAGAGAAAGACAAATGCATAGAGAAAGGGGATGGAAGAGAAAAAAGTTTGGGAGAGAAAAGGTGCTTGTAAAGGAAATGGAAGGAGAGGTAAGAGAGGAAATAGGGAGCAGTGCCATAGCAATGAAGTTTGGCGCCCAGGGCAAAACCCGCAATGGCAGCCCACCTTTGCCCTGTGCACAGATCCAGGCCCCTCCCCCCCCCTTGCCTGGGAGTGCATGCAGCAGTGGGAGCTGCCCTTCCCCCATCCCCGCACCCCTGCAAAGAGCCACTCATGGCTCTGTCCCAAGCCTCGTGCCTGTTGTCCCCCTTCGTTTAGACGCCTGGGGCAGTCGCCACGCTTGCACCCCTTGCTACGGCACTGATAGGGAGTTTCTTAGGAGAGTGGGAACCTGGCCTGGTCACTGATAAGGAACAGGGCCTGCATGCTTGTGAAATGCAATCTGGAGTTTCTGCAGCTGCACACTTAGAAAAACTGCCCCTCCTCCCCCCTTTGCCAAGGGAATTAGCAGATTTTTGAAACCCCAGGTGCTTTTAACGCTGAATATACAGCACTGTGATGAGGAAGGAACACCTCCTGATATGCAAACAGAGGGGAGGCTCTGTGAAGTCTTGCAAGGGCTGAGGATGCCACCAGGCAAAGCATCGCTGCTCAGAGGATGCTTATACCGGCTGCTTCCTGAATGCTGCTCTGTGCTTACGAGGGATACGTGACACTGCCCAGGTCAGCTGAGTTCGTCTTCCCCCCCTCAACCTCCACTAGTACCACTTCAGGCCTTGATTTACTCAGCTGGTTTAATTGGGAAAAGGCTTCCTGTCGTCTGCTAGGACATGAACCTATTTTTTCCGTATTGCTGTTGCTTGGCAACCAGACCTTGAAGCAGACAGAAAAAAGGAAAGCCTGAAAGCAGAAATCCTGCATGCTCATCACTCCTGCTATGTACCTGTACATGTGTCCCTGTCTGCCTCCCTCTCTCCTTTTTCAGTTGCAACACAAACTGCCATGTTTTTTAACACCAAGGCCAAAAGGGTTAGGCATGATCCCTGGGGATTTTATCATTAGGAGTGTTTTATCTTTAGGAGTGACCCTCCTGCTCTCATGTGATGTTTTTGCTCAGGTCCTGCTCACTTCTCTCTCCATCTCCTTTTGTTTCATTTTCTATTTCTTCTTATTGCTTTTTTTCCCCCTCCTTTCCTTCAAAATGGTAAGTGCAGGCCCTAGCAGTTGTGGTCAGTCCACTGTCTACATTCTGCTTGGCTTCTGGGTACCAAAATGCGCATCTGCTGCAACAAGAGGCCACTGAAAAGGAACATCTTCAGATAAAGTGACTGAGAAAGAGTAGTGTGCCAGCAGGAAAGGTGCCAGGAGAAGGCATCATAGAGGTGCACATCATGGGATATGATAGATGCAGATGACAGGTGAGTCACGGGAGGCATTTTATGCCAAAACCTGTCTTCAGGACTGGGATAATGGGGTGGGAGGTGCAGACCTGGAGTGAGGGGCACCAGCAGAGTTGTGTGTGGAGCCCAGGACTGGAATTGCAGCAGGGCTGCAGGGCAGGGCCGAGGGGCACTGGCAGACCAGGTTGTGGCAGGGGTTTTGAGCTTCTTTCTGTCTCGGGCTTTATGCACAATGAGCCACAAATTGGAATTGAGGATCATTGGAAGAAACAACCTGGCAAATTGTCTTTGATTTTAAAAGCACTTGAGTCCAGGAGAGAATTAACAGTGCTGGGCAATAACATTAAAAGGGCCTTTTCCCAGCAGGATTCTAAGCTGCAATGCTGCCATGTCAAAAAATACAAAACAAAATAAAAGCAATGCAGGGGAACTGTTTTTAGCATAAGTCAGGATTTCCCTAGGGAGCAGGTGTGAGGGAAACAGGAATTGAAATTCACATGGACTCTGATTGAACCAAAGGGGAGCCAGATTCAGAAGGGCCTGGTCTTTCTGGGGAACTTGTTTCACCACTAAATGCTGCTCTTGATTTCACCAGAATTTTCTTGTAAGCGGAAAAAAAGTCAGAAATGGCTTCCTTTGTGGCAAGGAGTGACGCCTTTCCCCTTGTAAGCCCTGAAGGCTCAGTGTGTTAGGCAGAGGGCATGAGGCCAAAAAGGCAATGCTGTTGGGAAGGGGATCTGCTGAGCTGGATGCTGCTTTCTTACAGCCCAGCCAGTGACAAGGTCACAGCCACCCAGCTGGTGATCTGCCGGCAGGAGTGCTCTCACAGCAGTGCCCTGCTCATGCCTGGGAACTCTGTGGAGTTCTGGGGGCACCCTCCCTGCTCACCCAGTGGGTACCTGCAATGGGTATGTGCACCCAGGCCAAGCCAGCCTAGGGGGGTATGTCTGCAGTGTGAAGTCCTTCAGTGCCCCTACCCCCAGCATGCATGACCATGTACATCTACCCATTATTACCATGTCATACACACACAGCACTATGCAGTCAAAACACCATGTCATGCATATGCAGCACTGTCATGCACACACAGCACTGTGCAATCAAAGTCATTAAGCACATAAATGCTGTTTGTGCTTACATTACACACACAGAAACTCAGGTATTTAGACACAGACACCCTGACACACAGGCGTATGCAGACTCACCCACAGGCACCTAACCATGTGGTCTTTTTCTACCTGGCCTGGATCCCACTGCCTTTTTGCAGATGTTAGAGAGAGGAAAGGAGACAGGGTTATTTTGGGGCTTCCTGGGAAGAGTCTTATTAAGCCTATGCATGATCCAGCAGTGAGAGTCACGGGAATGAAACTAAGCCTCTAGTTGACACCCCTCCCCTCCTCTTAGCCTTATTCCCTCAGCACTGCAGTCTAAAATTAGCTACAGCTGAGACATCAGGCAGAGATGCTGGGATTTCAGCATATACACACCCGCTCCCTCCCAGCAGGGAAAACATGGGCTGCTTCCCCCATGATCTTTTCTTCCACTTCCCCTTGGTTGTGGTGGGCTAAGCCTGGCAATACTACAGGCACTGTTGGACACAGGGTGATTGGAGGGCAGTCCTGAGTACTGAAAATCAATCCTCTGCTGATGTCATCCTACTAAGTGCTCCCTAGACATGGGAGAGAAGGGACAAGGTTAATGCCACCTTTAAAGGGCATTTACGCTAAGCACCCAACCCTCACCCACCAATATGGCTACATGGTGCCCTGTGGAGATGGCACTGGGAGGAGACCAAGAGAGTCTCAGTTTGGGTGTGCTCTCTGGGGGAGAAAACACATTGCAGATGGGGTTAATGGTTCCTGCAAGGGAAGGCCCCCATATCATGGCAGCAGGCTTTATATCCTTCTTAAAATGTTGGCCTCTGGCACTGGCACTCTCAAGTCTCTGCCATGGAGGGGGCCATTCAGCAAGTCTCCCTAATGCTGCACCATCATCCCTGGGAATGAGACACGACTAGGTTCAGGGCCTCAGTTTTGTTATATTTTAATCCCTTAGACATGAAACCAATCCCACAAGAATTTGCAGTCTCTCACTCCTCTGCACTGTGGTTATTACAGGCTGGACGGAGCCTCCACGTTCTGTTTGCTGTGGAAATGTGGGTGAGGTAGGCCCTGGAAGCAACAGGATTGTTTGATTTCCATGCCCATCTCTGGGGCTTGGCCTTGAAGTGCATGTCATGTGGCTGAGTGTGCATGAGGACACAAGCTGCAGAGAGCATATACATGGCAGGGCATAATTCAGGGGAAAGATGAGTCATCTCAGAACTGACTGCCAGACAGCTGGAACAGATCTACATGCAGAAATATGGCATTCCCTCCTCATATCATCTCCCCTTCTGTCCTCTGCACAGAGGAAGGCATATTTCCAGTATCTTTTTCCCTTCCCCTCCCTTCTCTCATCCATATTTCCTTTTTTGGCTGCCTATGAAGCACAGCTCTCTTGTGGCCCTGCTCCTCTGCACGTTTCTCTCTTTCCCTCTACAATTGCTCTTGTATCCCTTTGCCATTTGGGTTCCCTGCCCTGCACAGAGCTCTTCTATGCTAGTTAGTAGGTTCTGTCAGGGGATTGGGAGGAGAAGCAAGGGGCAGGAAACCTATCTAGGGTCCTTTGTGTGTCTTTTAGGAAATTAGAGTGCACTTATTGTACCTATATAGCTATGTGTGTGCATATGCACATGCATTTCTATGTACCTGTGTATGTGTGCTTCTCTGTGGGCATGTGTTTGTATTTGCATGGACATATGATATACAAGATGTGTGTGCGTGTATATATATGTGTATGTACACACATACATATATTGTATATTTATAGCCATGCAAATAAAAATATGCTTACAAAGAAGAACATTGATCCAGGCAAATGCAAATGCATACATAGAGTCATACATACAACAGACAAAGAACTAATGTGCAAAAAAATGCACTCTAAGCTAAGGAAATTTATACATAGGCTGTGGGAGTGGGGAGGGGGGTGCTTTAATTAGAGTGGTTCCGAGAGCCACTCTAATTAAGCACCCAGAGTGTCACGTGTATTAGTGTCCCCAGTGCCATCCTGGGGGGAGGACAGCGAATTGGGGTGACCTCCCTGGGCCCCGTATTTTGGGGCCCCTGTGGACAGTGCCCTGCATAGGCTGATATTCCGCGGGCCCACACCCCCCTAGGGATGGCTCTGAGTGTCCCCATGCTGAAAAATGGTGGTGGGGGCACTTTAAAGCTAAAGCTCATTCGATGATCTTTAGTTAAAGCGCCCCTGCTGCCATTTTTCAGGGCAGGGACACTGATACATGTGATGCTGGAGTCCACTGGGGTGTGGTAATTTAATTACTATGCTCCAGCAGACTCGATTTATCAAGTAATTATAGTGCTTCGGAGCATCCTCGATACACATCTGTAAGTGCCCTAATTTGCTAAAAGACACACACAAACAAGCACTGAGCACTAAGACACCAGCCATAACTATTGAGTGGCTCTGTGAAAGGCAGGGCAACATACATATTTTTGGTGGATTTGTACATCTCTGTTTACCTGTGTATGAGTTTATATATAGCTACTTGTGTATCTGTATCACTGTGTAACTAAGTCTGTGCATGTCCACATGCCTGTACTTGCATATACATACCTAAAGGCCTTTGCTCACATTTGCTTACATGTTCATATACCTGTAGGCATCTTTGTACATATGCTTTGTACATATATATGGGGTATATGTCTGTATTTATCTGAGTGTGTGTGCATGTCTGTATTGGTGTATGCGTGTACCCATATCTTTTTGCCTATATTTGCATGTGCATGTCTTGCATACCTATATGTGGCCATCTGTGTGCATAACAATATTATTGTTATTTATTTGTGCCAGGCATGTGTCAGTATTTGTGTGTGCACATGTTTACATGCATGAATTTTTCTGGATGCAGGAGTTTCCCTTTGCATATCTAATTTACAGTTTGTTCCAGAACAAGATTTTACTTAGAAAATGAAGGCAAAAGCAAACAAATACACAGACACTTTTGGTGCTGGAAAAGTTTTTCAAGTTGTGTGTATTCTACTTCCCTTGATAAAAATAAAGTCACAATAGCAGGAAGGAGACCAGTGCTGGGCAAGAGAGATAAGGGTCCCCACTCTGTGATACTGAGCTTGTCATTATTGATGACAGCCTCAAAAGAAATCTTGCTCCATTTGGTAACACACAAGAAAAGGAACTCAGATAAGCTTCAATGTCACTATAGACAATGTGAGTCTGAAGTACTGACTGTGAGGGGATCGCTGCACTAGTGTCTCCTATAAGAAGGCAGTGCATGGCTATGATGCTGTGAGCCACATGTCTTTAAAACCATAGCATGGAGCATCATAAGAGGTTGGATGCAGGCAGCTCCCTGGAGAGCAAAGAGAGAGAATAGTTTTATCAGCATCATTTGGCTTTCCGGTAAGCTGGAGAGGAGCACCAACCGACTTCAGGAATTCACAGTCATCCCTGACCTGGCTTCTCTGATGAGGGAGCCCTTGTGAAGGGAAAGCTTAATGGAGAGATACTGACTGTCCAGACTTAACTTACCCAGCAGAGAGTTCTCTAAGAAACAGTACACAGTGAGGGGATCCCATCCACTGCAATCCCAGATTGCTACACAATCTTGTAGCAACAGGCACCATAGAAAACAGGAAGGGAGGGCTGGCTATGGGAAGCTCACAGCTACTCCAGGACTGGGCTTTCTCCACAGGTGAAATTCTAGAAAATGGGACAGTGACACTGAATGCAAAGGGACCACCTAGGCTATGCAAGCTTCTCCTAGAAGGGAGGCCTGTGGGTAACTCCCACCTCATCCAGGTCTGGCCTCCTGCCAAAGCAAGTTCTGAAGGCAACCGTGCAGGAGCTTTGGCTACAGGATTCCCTCAATCCTACCCCCAACTTCTCCCAGCTGGAGGCACTGTAGAAGCCCCTGCTACAGAGAGTGCTCCACTCTCCACTAGCCTGCTCCACTGCAAGCTTTTCTCATTAAGCAGCTCAATAGGGGACAGGGCACAAGTGCTGGGTATGAGGTCAGCGTCTCTTTCAGTGGTGTAGCTTAAGTACTGTTGCAGAGGCTTGGATCTGAACTCCCCAAGTACCCTGAAGAAGACAGGACAGTTTGGAGCACATGGCTACATAGGTATGATCCTAGGTTTGAATTCAGGCCATTACTTTCATATGCTTTTAATACAAGGCTACATCAAGCCTTATACCTTCTGTGCTGGCAGCCCTCCATCAGAGGTACACAGGTTCAAGAAGCTTGGTGCCTTGGCTACAGAGCCCTTTTGCTCCATGGCACCAGTTCCAAACCAGTCTTCAGCCCTAGCAACTATATTCCCCTGAAACCCGTTGATAAGTTCTCAGTTCCATTTTCAGGGAGGGGTGGTGAAATGAAGGTGCCTCCCTCCACTATTTATTGGAGTGGGTGGGTACATGTGCTTCTGACGCCACCCACCTTGCTTGGTCCTATCTGCCAGATCAGGGCGGAGGTAGTATATGTGGGAGAAGCTCTCACCTCTCTTGTACCCTTTTTTATCCAGGAGGGAAGTCAGCTGAGTGGAGGGTGGTGGCCCTTCCTGGCTCCATTCAGACTTATTTACCAGGTGGGAGCAGTAGGCACCTTCCCCTGTATATCATCTGAGGGAGATTATTCCTTTGTGCCAGTTCTTCAGGCCCAGCCCTGTATCACTCTGCAAACAAACTGACTGTGGGGAACAGAACTGGGGAAACTGATTCTGAGGTGTGAGGAGAGTGGGTAGAGCCCCCTTTCTACAGGGTGGATAACCAAGAAGCTGCCCTTTCCCTGACTGCTGCTGAAATAAAGAACTGGAAGGGGAGGCCTGTTCTGAGCAGGGCTATGTGGCCCCATAGCTAAGCATTGGAAGCCTGCACTGGTGCAATATGAGAGTGGTATATATGCTAGCAAGATGACAGCAGGAAGGAAAACCACAGAGGGGAACGGAGACAGATCAACAATGCTCTGCATAGCCCACCTCTTCCACACCTGCTCCCTTTCCCTTTCTTGCTCCCTCCTACAGCAGGCAGCTGGGCACAGGGAGACAATCCCTGATGAAGAGGGGATTGCTTGGAACTGTACCTGGCCCTTCCCACACAAGGACTTAAAAACTCATTACTAGGCAAGGTCTTTTAAAAAACCACTTTTTCCTCATTGTGGGCAAGCCCTGCCTTTCTCTACCCAGCGTTTCTGTTCTCTGCCTCCCCTCCTTCGCCCTGTCTTTTTCCATGTTTTATCCCGTCCATAGCCCAGTGCTCCCTCCATCATTCTTTCCTTGTATCTTGGTACTCATTCTTTATGTATCCAGCCCATTCTCTCTTCCCCCAACAGTCACTGTTTCCCTACCCCCTCACAACTCTTCCCTCCCTCAGTCTCATTCTCCCTTCTCTTCCATCTCCTCCCCATCCTCATTGCTCTGACAGCCTCTCTAAACCTAATCTGCCCTGCATGGTTTAGGGGTGGGGAGGAAGGATGCCCCAGAACATATCAGGGTGGTTGGAGGATGTGGTGATGGGGACATTATTGCATCCTGCCACTGCTGCTTGCTCTTCTGGCTTCAGTCACTACTGTGTGGGGGTGGCCAGGGAAACAAGCCGGTACTGCGTGCTGGCTCACACGTCCTTAGCAGCATGAGCTCAGCACTCTGTCTCACAGCTACAGCCCAGGGAGCCTCCATCTAAATTGAATGCAAGAGGGTAGAGGAAAGGGGAAGAATGTCAGGTGAAGGAGGCTCAGACAAGGGCAGAGAGACCAACTGCCATGTCTGGTTCCCTAAGGAGGCTGGAGAAGTTGTATGGAATCAATATATGGAGTTACTGCTGCTTATTAAAAAACAGGGGAAAAGCACAGTTCATTCTGCTTCATTACTACCATCCATCAGCCCTCTACTAAGTGCATGAGTCCTAAATTGCAGTGCACTCCAGCATTCCTTAAAGCTCTGCATCACTTGGTTCCCAACAGGCAGCACCTCCCTCCCATGATCTTCCAGTCTTGTTGTCATTCATCTTCTCCAGCTCTGCCAGGGTCCCTCAGTCCTGCCCCCAACCCTGTTATCCCAGTCTTGAACTCCCCATGTTACTGGAGTTCCAAAGCATCAGCCATCCCATGGCGATTACTTGGATGGCTGATCTTGGAAAGGAGAGCCAGACCTTGGGCAATGAGGGAGCTGGGAGGAGATGAGACAACTAGATGATATACTTTGGGAATAAGATTGTAATTAAGGGGAAAAAAGAGAAGTGGCTATGATCTTTTTTCAAACACAGGAACTGGATATCCCCTCTGATGGGTGGGTAAGGAAATGGTTTTGTTTTCCCTTGAAAACAGAGTAATAAAAGCTTTCAGGAATAAAAACAAAAGAGGTGCAGGAAGACGGCATCCAAAACAATTAAGGAGATGAGAGAGACTGATTTATGAAGCCCATGCTGCAGGAGCTAAATTGTTAGGATGGCTAAGTGATAAATAGGCCAGGCAAAACATGTGTCTGCATGAGTCTGAAGGGTGTAAACACAGTGAAGGAAGAGAAAGGGGCCATGTGAGACTGATCACAATGTATGGTTCAAGAAGGAAGGGAGAGGGCATGTCTATAAAAGCTAAACCTCCCAGACAGCATCATAGCACAGAGATGTGAGATTTTTCATGTTCAAGGCAGCAGGGAGAACCAGATGTAGAGCAATGGCACATCTCTTGCCAGAATTTCAGCCTTTAAGCAGCAACTGAACACCACTCTCCTAGTTCATAACTCTGAGATTTATAACTGACTTCACTTCTACCCACCTGTGAGACTTGTGTGGCACCCCCATTACAATGGTACCCAAAGACTTCACAAGCTGCCAGGTATTCCTCCTCACAATACAGGTATTCCTCCTCACAATACCTCTGTGCAGGGTGGAAGTGCTATTGTATTCTTTACAGATAAGGGGAAGTACACAGGTTTACACATCTAACATGGTGTAATAAAACAGTTGTATAATTTATCTTTGTTATACATTGGATAACTGTAGAAACAAATCAGATTCTACTGCTTATGTTATCTGTTGCCACACAGATAACTTTGCAGGCGTATCCTATTTCCCAACTTCGGTATGTGTACCAGTTCATTGTCTCCTCATTGTTAAGCCTCCCTATCTGCTTAGGAGCTATGTAACTTCACTTATCTTCTTCCAGGTGTGATCTCCAAGTTAAAACTTCCTGCTCAACTTCTATCAACCCAATTGAGCCTGGTACTATCTTATCTTGATGTTGATCATCATCTGGGAAGGAATGGGTGCGGGGAGGGGGGCTGATTAGATGTTAAAACCTTTTTAAGGAGGGGGGGGGTCAAGGGGAAGGAAGCCTGCTAGAAGCTGAGGCCTTGTTAGGCCAAGATTTTTCTGAAGCCTTAGTAAGAGTGTCAAAGGCACAGGGCCTCTTGTCTACCCAACACCAATGAAGTAATGCTGAGGACAGTGGTGTGTCTTAAATTGCACATGGGTTTTTGGTTGTAGCCATCTTGGTCTAAGGACATAGGCAGGCAAGGTTCTTTGGGTAGATGTGATATCTTTTCTTAGAGCAACTGAGTAGATGGGAAAAAGTTCTTTGCGAGCTTTTGGGCACAATCACCCTTCTTCAGACATAGGAAGTTTTCATTCCTTGGAGTCTCAGAACAGCAGAGACTTCCTATGCCTGAAGAAGGGTGATTGTGCCCAAAAGCTTGCAAAGAACTTTTTTCCAACTACTCAGTTGCTCTAAGAAAAGATATCACATCTACCCAAAGGACCTTAAATTGCATATCTCCTTCCTCAGTACTGTGCCTTCCTCCTCTCAGGATGCACAGCCCAGAACCACACCTGGAATGTCGCCTAGGAATGGTCCTTCTAAAACAGGGTGTGGGGCTCTCTTTTCTCTTAACAGATGGGTGCCAGAGGAAGGGGACCTGCTGCCTCTGCCTTCCTTTCATGGAACAGCTCAGTGATTGGAGCACTAACCCAGGACATGGGAAGCCCAGGCTTCCATTCTTCCTTAAGTGACCTCCCATCTCTCGGACAGTACCCTACCTTTGCTTTACCATGCAGAGAAAGAACTAAAGTTTCACTGGGCCAGAAAGAGGAAGCATGACTCCTCTAGCTTTGTGTTAACCATTAAGGGTACTCACCTGCCATGGGGGCATCCTAGGTTCTAGTCTCTGCTCCAAAGGACTAGGTCTGCATTTCATGCAAGGTCTGCTTCACAAATAATTCCCAGGGGAGGTTCAGGAGCTTGGGACACCCATTCCCTGCTGATTGCCCTAATCAGTAGGCTAGGGAGCAAAGTTTGCTTAATTAAACATTGCTTTCTGTGCAGTGAAACAACTTTTAAAGGAGGGATGGAGAGTGCTCTTCTGCCCACCCTGGGATAAGCTGTGATGTTCAGTGGGTAGGGTCTCTCTAGGGTGGCAGCAAAAATTACCTAAAACTGTAGATATATATCTTCTTAAGCAGAAGAGGAATTCAACCTGGGTTTTTCACTTCCTGGGTGAGTGCCTGAACAACTGAGCCATGGTATAAAAGGGTGGATGGGGCTAGCTGTAACTACTCTGGCTACGGTTCAAGGGAAAGCAGCCAGTGCTGCGGTTTGTGTGGAGTCTGATCTAGTGGGTACATGATAAGCAATTTCAGAGTTTGCCTAAAAGAACGAACCAAACAAGTGGAGAGTACCTTTTTTCTGGGATCCCTATTAGGGTTAGGGATGAGGCACTGAGCTGTTCAACCTGGTCTAGACAGAGACACTGCTGGGTCTGCACAGGATTGCCAGGGTTTATGGAGTTTAGCTGCCCCTGGGATTAGGCAGCTGCTGAGCAGGGATTTGCAGAATTACAGTTTTGGACTTACGTACCTGAACTCCACCTAAGTCTCACTTTAAGCTCTTTTTGGCCCTGGCCATCAAGGATGTGTCCAGTGTCCTGTAGGGAGCCTAGGCCAAACAGGTAGTGAACCCAAGTTTTCTAAAATCTCCTTTACCAGACCATCCTCCCACTCCTCTGATTTGCTCTCTGCTCTTATGGATCCCCCTTGCCTGAGCAGGCAGTGACTGGGGAAGGGGCACTGGAAACTGGTGGAGAGACCTGAAGGAAATAGAACAAGGAAAAAAGAACCATAAAAAGCAGTGGGGACAGAGAAAAAACAACATGAACTTGTGAAAGAGAAGAAAGATGGGGGCAAATTTAAAAAGACACTGGAAGAGAAGGAAGGAGAATAGAAAAGGAGAAGAATGTGTGTATGAAAGAGAGATCAAGGAGATGGCAAAGCAGAAGAAAGCTAGTGAAGAGGCAGAAAAGAAGAGTAAGAAGAACTGATGTAGAAACAAGACCTTGTGCAATGGACAACATCCTTCCCATTTTCACATAGTGATCTGGAAGGTCTTCCTCCACCCTTAGAAATAGTTGCTTAAGGGAGCTAGAGCTTGAGGGACACTGCCCCAGCAGCTGTGGTAGGAAGTGGGGCAATTTGTGGAACAAAGAGTATGGCACTCTGAGGAGAGGGAGAGGTTTCTTGTGCTCTCAGGTCTCCTTTATTTCTAGTGGATTTACAAGCCTTCAGGAAAATCTCTGTTTTCAAAACTCCTCCCTAATCATACAGGTAGGTGTTCCTTGTGCGTGTAATGCCAGAAGGGTCTCAAACCCAGGCCTTTGATCCACAGCATCAGGTTCACAAGGGACAATGAGTACCACTTCCCTTATTGAGGTGACCTTCACATGGTACCATGCTAAAAGGTTAAGTTTCATCAAGAATCTGGGTGTATCAGCCAGAATTCAGATAAGTGAATTCTGTGGGCATGAAGACAGCCTGATGGACACTCTCTTTAACCCCTGTTTACAGTCATTCTGCTGGTAGGTTGACAGTCTATAAATGGACTTATAGTGAGATTTCCATCCTGATATCCAACCTAAATCTCTCTTGTAGGAATTTAAAATCTTTCTTTCTTGTCTTGTCCCCCCCAGGTATGGAGAACACTTAGTAACCTTCCTCTCACACCAGTCTTGTGCAAATGTGTAATCCTGTTATCGTGTCTCCCCACAGCCTTCACTTCTATAGACTAAGCAAATCCAATTATTTAAACTGTTCCTCATCACCAGTCATGGGTTTTTAGGCCTTTAACTATTTTTATGACTATCCAGTGACCTGTGCCTAATTGGTTGGCCCCCTGCAACTGATGTGTAGTGCTCAGCACAGGAGACAGTGCTCCAAATGGGGCCTTACCAGTGCTGGGCAAAGAAAAAGGATAATTTCATACAATTTAGATATGATGTAAGTGAATGCAATAAATGGAATGAGTTCCTAGATAGTTCTGTTCAAGGTTAGCAGGGATGCCCTTAAACTAAGGAATGACACTCCATAGTAAGGTACATAGCTCTGAGCCAAGTAACAAGTACTGTATCTTTCCTACATAGGTATGCACATACATAGGTATCATAATAGATGTGGTGTAAAATCTGGGATTGATAGTCTATATAGAGCAGCCACTCCTTTAATTGTTCCAAAGAGGGGTTTATAATTGTGTGTGCTTGTTTGGGGTTTTAAAATTTGTTTTCCCCAAGAAGACTAAGAGGATTCTGCCCTGGGTCAAAACAGAAACCAATAAATAGAGGCACTTGTGACGCATTTCATAGCCCCTAGAGTGAGCTAGACATGGATTATTAATAGCATTAATGAGCTGCTCCTAGAGGCTCCAGCTGAAATCAAGATGACCTTGTAAAAGGCCTGGTATACACAGAGGGCTAAATACTATTTCACTCTTACATACCTAAGTGGCACTGATATGGCCATGTACTGCTGTTTTTTGGCATTTATGTACAGCTTAGATTCAATTTGTTCCTATGGTGGAATAGGATACCCGGAAATGAGTACACCTGCTGGAAGTAAAACAGGAATAGGAGGAGGACCCTGCCACCTGTTAGCCCAACAGCATAATGGCTAAGGAGCAAGACAGGGAGCAAGACACCCAGACTTCTGGCCCCTTTCACTCAGACACACTTTGACCCTGTATCGCCGACTTCCCATCAAGGTGTCCTCACCACCAGCATATTGCAAGCTGCAGAGCACCCTCAGAACAGAGGCATAAGTGCCAGACATGGTAGTTACCTGGCTCCATCCATGCCACTCAAAGGTCAAACAGAACTGAGAAGCAGCCCATCCAGAAGATCTTACCACTGAAATAGAAAAGGCAAAAGAAGTAGTAGTATGCCTGGTTTGCTGATGTGGAAATGAGGCCCAGAGAGAGAAAATGGTTTGCATAAAGTTATAGGAAAAGCCTGTGGCCAAGCCAGAAAGCAAACCTAAATCTGAGTCCCAGACCAGTGCTTCATCCATAGGGTTGCACCCTTAAGTTTCCAGTGCTAAGTGAGCCTTTTGCTTTGTCACAATTGGGTATGATGGCTGCTACAGGGAAACAGAACTATCTCAGATATTTCTAATGTGCGTTGTACTGTGTCTAGGCCCCAAGCTGTATTAACTGTAGCAACAGCAGCCTTCAGTACTGAATGCTGCAGTGGATAATTGGTTGAAATCCTAAACTGCATACTTACAGATAATGGCCGTTCTTTTGTGTGCTGGAGATTTACAGTTCCCAGCATCAGTGGAATCTGCATGTCACGTCCCATCCCTGCTACACTCAGTGTGATGGCAGATCAAAAGCAAGATGTGATAATAAAAGTCACAATTTTTTTATGGAGGCTGGGGACTGATGCACTTCTAATAGAATGGATATTTATTTATTTATTTATTTATAGGATTTATATTCCACCTTTACCAGCAACCACTCAGGGTAGCTTACAATAAAAGCCAAAATTACTTAAAAATAGAATAAAATTCTGAAACAAGAAAGTATAGTTAACCCCCCTCCTTCCCCAGCACCACATTCAAGAGCAATCTGATCTGCCACACCTACTTCCACTCACTTGCTTCATGGTGTATGTGTGCTTGTGCACACACTCTACTACATTCTGATATGTGAAGTCAGAAGTGCTTAACTGTATGTCACTGGCCTACTTTACCGTTAGCAAAATGGAATATAGACAAGAGAGATGGATATCATAAACATAGCCTTTGGCTAAGGATGTGGGGCCTGGTCTCCCCTACTGATACTGTTGAAGCCTCTGAAAATTTGGACTAGTCAAAGACTGATAAATGAATGTAAATATCCTGCCTTTAATTGGGGAGATGGGCAGGACAAGGGGAGGAAAGGGGAAGGAGGGAATGAGATACATTCAAATATGCTACAACAGGATGGCACAGGGTTGAGAACAGAAGCAGAGCTGCACACTGGGCAGGGGAAGGGGATTGGAGTGGAAATCAGGGCAGGTGCAGGGCTAATTTGTGTTATACCTGCTGAAGAGGTTGGCCTTCCTTGTGGCAGACCTTTTCTAGCTCTAATTTTGGTTCCCTATTGGCCCCACAACAAGAAATGCTGGAAACAGTTGTGCTGGGTTAGAGTTATTTGAGTTCAGTGCTCTCTGTAGAGCAGCTGCTTCATCTTCCGAGATGGCCAGCAGTCTGTACTACAGTGATCTTTTGTGTTCCAGTCACCCTTTGCAGCAGGTTGGAAGACAGTGTTTAACACTGCCAAAGAGAGACAAGGGGCCCTTAGATCCCTGGTGGGTCGACCAGAGATGCATGCATTTCCTTATGTAGGAGCACATGGCAGGAGTTCCCAAGCCCTTGGCAGCAACCTGTGTCCACGTTCCTCGGGAGACACCAAACATTCCATACATCACATGGTCAGCGCCTGCAAAGTCTATTTCCAGTCCTGCTAAATGTATGCGAGGCCAAGAGATCCCAGTCAGGGTCACATGAGATAAGGACATCTTCTTCCCATACGCCTGTGCTGGTATGAGGTCAGTTTGTCTGAAGTTAGTGGAAAGCAAAGGTCATGGAGAAATGGTGGGGAGGAGGTTGTGCATATCTATCCCTGCATGGCATTTTCTCCCCTAATAAACACCCTGATCCTCACTGCCATTCTCCTCGTCCCCTTTGATACTCTGCACGTACCACAAGAAACTTTACGTGCATTTTGCTAATAGCTTTCCAGCTTGGATTCACGTCTTCCCTGCCAGCACTTAAGCAAAGAAGTGACATCCCCTTGATGTGCCCCCAGAGCACTGATAAGAACACAATTGCCACCACTAAGCCATCCTGTGGGCTGGCTTTCACTGGAGCATGTAGGTAAACAGACCTAGCAGGGGGGCAGAACAGCTTGAGAGGGCAAGGGGAAGACCACTGAGGGAGCGTGAAATAGCAAAGTGCCTACACAAACAAGAGCCTGCACCAATTTAATTCAAAAACAAATTCCTTCCCTTTCAAACTGGACAGGAAGATATACATTCTCGGGCAGGTTCGTTTGCAGTAAGAATCCTATTGTGAGGACCCCAGGCCATTACAATCAGAATAAACAAACCTTAGTGTGTGAGATAAATTCTCACCCAGTGGGGACAAACCTGACCCCCCTTGCCTTAGACACAGTTTTCCCTCTCCAGGATCCTGCAGGCCTCCTACTCCAATTGATCCCTCTGCCTTCATGTGCAGTCTCTTGCCTGCTGTACCTCACTCCACACTGCACCCCAAACACTCCCCCACTGATGCACCCTCCAGCCTGCACTCCCCACCCCATCCCTCAACATCCTCTTCCCTATCAAATATTGCTTTCATTCCCCTTAAAACACAACCCCGCTCCTACTCCCCATCCATGTATTCTCCTCCTAATGCATCCCTCCCTGCCTGGCTCCTATACACCTGTCAATCCAAGGTTCCCCCAGGACCCTTGTCCTTATTGGCACTGGTTTATTTTCCAACCTCTAAACAGCACGTGTCTCATGCCTTGACCATTTCAGCCTGAGGAGGGCAGAGACCTGGGGAAAGTAATACCTACTTAAAAATCTCCATATCAGTGGCACCCTCTCCTGCACCCTGTGCCCATCTCCTTCCAGAAGTTCCTCTCCCTTCCACACTGGGATGGCCTAGCCAGGTCCTTTCATTACCCCTCTGCAAGAGACACCCCTTCAAGTGAATAAAGAACAGTCCCTTTGCAAAGTTATTCCCATTTCTAGGAGAAAGGAAGGACTTCCCTCCAAGGGAGGGCCTTGGGCTTGACCCCTGGGCCTTGGATCATTGTCCCCATGGCCACTGGCCACAGGAGTGGTAAACCCCAGGCTTCTTGCCTTGGCTTTAAAATGCCCAGGGCTGCAAAGGTGCAGCTGCAACAACGCACAGAGGAAAGCAAACCATATACTGCTGCCTTTCATGGTTGGGTAGAGTCATGATCCATGGCGGGATCTGCCATTCCCCGATGCATGTCTCCCTGTCCTTCACACTCTGTCCCTTACCTTCTTGTTTAATCATATATGCTCTCTCCATCTACCCTCCTACCCCATGAGAGACCTCAGCTGTGGGGTTGCCATAGAGACAATATTGTCATAGCAACTGAACCAATACAGGAAGATATAACCGTACGTGAGAGATGGCATGAGACCAACCCAGTGTCTGGTTGGGGGTTTGTTTGGTGCTTCTAATTCAGTTTCCTTTCCCCCTTCCCCATGGCTGGCCTAGGAGCTGAAAACACCTACCAGAATGAGCTCCATTTCCCTAGTGCTTCTGGCCTCATGGAGCACTCTTAACCCCATCCTCTCTGCCTTGTATGCAATACCACAGGATTTCAGGAACAGCTTGCAAAAGTGCAGTCCTCCTCCTCCCCTACTCTGCTGGCCAGGTTTCCTCCTATTCCATCTGGAGGGAATCATCTGGACTTGTCTGCTTCGTTTTAGACAAGGAATCTGCTTTTGAGGGCTCAAAAGTCCAGAGCTATAGCACATTTGTAATAGTTACTTGGGCTCGTGAACTTTGTTAGACATTGGCACCATGAATCTGGGCCTTCTACCCTGAATCTTTGAATTTGTGACCCCACAGAAGTATTGTGAGATACTGTAACAATGCAAAGAGTGAGTCAACTTCAACCAATTGTGGCAAGGAATGCCCCTGGTTTCTGAAGTTCTTTTGTTGTTAGTAAAGAATTGTGTGCTGGATCACTTTGTTTCTCTTATCTAAGCTGGGCAAACTTTGTTTCACAAATGGATGCTCACTGATGCGTATTTACCACAAAGTCCTCTTACAGTCTCTTGCTGTCACCATGAGCAATCTTGCAAGTGTATCTGCTCCAGGAATCTCTCACCAGGCCTGCACTTTGCAGTGAATGACTATTTCTGCACTTACATGACTGCTTTCTGAATTGCACATAGTGCTCCATAGTGGGGTCCCTGGGAATGCCTTCCAAAGGTTTATGTTCTGCTTCTGCATTGGGTAATCACCCATCGCCAGGGATATGATTTTTCTGTTTCCCATGGAAAAACATGGATTTTCCCTTTTAAAGGTGAAGACCCTGGATTTCCCCCTGTGAAGCAGGAAACCATGGGTTTCTCCCCTGCAGACTGGTAAAGTTTCTGCCTGCAAAAAGCTGCTTAGGGCTGTGGGGAGCAGGGGAGGGTGATCAGAGGCAAGGGGTGACAAGTGTGTGTGTGTGCACACATGTGCCCAGCAATATAGCCAGACAGGGTGATGGGAACAGCTCCCACAGCTGCCTACAGGTAAGTCTACGGGGGTAAGGGGGTGGGCATAGGTGATGTGTGGCAGGGGCACAGTAGAAGGCACAACTCCACGCCATAGCGGCTGCCCTGCTACTGTAGGGCATTGGGCCCAGCTGGGTTGCATCCCTGTGCTCTGTACCCCACGCCTCGTAGTGCCAAGATTTAGGCAGCGGTGGCTCAGGGAGGGAGGGAGGAAGCATGCATTGTGCCCCTGTCCTCTGGGTTGAGTGCCCTCAGGACAGGGTTGGTGGCTGGTGATGGGGCTGGGGGCCTGACCAGCTAGTTTGGCAGTGGTGGCAGAGGTGGCAGCAGCGACGGCTGCGTGGGGCTTCTGGTGGTGATGCAGAGCTCCCAGCAGTGGCAGCAGCAGTGGAGTGGGGCTCCTGGTGGCAGTGGTGGCAGCAGCATGGAGCTCCCAGTGGCTGCAGCACCAAGTCTACCAGTTTGGCCAGGCTGCAGCCCCATGCCCTGTGCCCTGCAGCAATCTGCGAGGGGGCACAGGGATGGTCTGGACAAGCCAGAGCTTGGCACATGGCCCCAGTGGTGTGGGGCTGGTCTGGGCCACCACGGGACATGCTCTGGTGAGTCTGGACCAGCAATGCCCCATCGGGGCAGGGGCCAAGCTCTGGAAACTCCACACACCTCACTTCCCCACACACATCCCCCCTTCTCCACATCCCTCCACCTCCTTCCCCACAGATTTCCACTTCTCCCTCTGCACACTGAGGGGCTGGGGCCTGGGGGCAGCTGGGAGCCCCCTCCGGCAGGGCTCGGGGGGCAGGGAGCTGCGGGTTGGGAATGAAGTGCACCCCTACTTCGCTGCCTCTTCCTCTGCTGCCCCCCCCACAAGGTGGGGCCCTGCCCTGGGGTACCATCATGCCCCTGCCCCCCACCTCACAGTGCCCTGGGCAGCTGCCTTTGCTACCCTCTCCTAAGTCTAGCTCTGCCTGCAAATCATGCCAGCAGGGCTGGTAGTGACAGGGCAGGGGGTTGCAGGTCATGCTGGAGGGGCTGTAGCTTGGGAGTGAGAGGTATTAGCATACTAGGGCTGCTCAGTGCCATATAGCAGCAGGGGAACAGTCACAGCCAGACCCATGTCCTGGTGAGTGAAGGGGGCAGGGGGAGCTCTGATCTTCCATAATAAAAAAAACAAAATCAAATGCCAAAATATACAGTTATTTAGAATTATTTTTATTAAAATGCTTGAGTTATGGGCAGGCTTCCAAATTGCCTTAAAATTGTAACTATATCAATAAAACATTGCATGCAATTGATACATACACATATATACACACACACACACACACTTATATAGGTGTTTCATTTAATCATCAAAAACATGGATTTGGGGGGTTTTAAATGAAAGAATTTGGGATTTTTTTATCAGAGAAAACCAGGATCTGAGTCATCACTAAGGCAGTCATGAAACTGCTTGTAACTAAAGCCAGCATTTAGCATTTCTTCTGTTCTTCTGTTTGGCCACCATTCTGCTATGCTTCACTCAAGAGTTTTGCAAGTGCTGGTTGCTCCTTCTGCAGAAGGACAGCCAAGAAAGTAGAGTAATTATTCCATGATGAAGTCATTTTTATTCTGGAATAGTGTCCACACAGAGAAGTTACATCAGAACAGCTGAAACAGGATAATAATTCCAATATATCTATACCCATTAATTTCCCCTCTAGTTATGCTAGTTAATTATGCAGGACAGACTTGGTAAGAAACAGCTTGGGTGAACTCTGGAAACACCCAAGCAGCTGCATAATTAGAAATACCACAGAACAAAGCGATCTACATCAACATATTAGCATTTCCATCCAAGCCTGTTCAACCCTCCTTTGTCAGGAGTGCTCCACTCAGAATGCTGCTTGGAGAACTGTGCAGAGCAGCTTTGGGATGAATGGCTAGAGAAGTTAACAAAGGGGTAGACAGATAAGTAACACAGCTTAGTTCTTCTAATATGAGTTCACAAAGGGGAAGCTTACTACACTGGGGGTCAACCTTTTTGGCACGCATATCACAAATTAGCCCTGCGCCCTCACCACATACCCCGCCAATCCTCTTCCCATGCTTGATCTGCTGCTCTGCCTTCTACTCCCGGCCGTGTTCCCTGCATCATCTTCTGCAGTACTGTAGCAAGGTGGGGGGAGGGAGGCGGTGAGTGGGGTAACTGGCCTGGGTGCTGAAATGAAGGGGCACCAACAGGCACTGCCCAGTTGGGGCAGGGCGCAGGACAGAGCCATGAGCAGCTCCTTTTGGGGAATGCAGGGATAGGGCGGGGGTGGCTCCTGCTGCAGTGTGCACTCCCGGACAAGCACAGGGGCCATGTGCCCCCTGGATCTGTGTGTGGGGCGAGGGCGGGCTGCCACTGAGGGCTTTGCCCCAGGTGCCAAACTTTGTTGCTATGGTACTGATCTTCTGCTCTGCTTTCTGCTTCTTGCCCTGTGCTCCCTGCCCAATTTGCTGTTTTGCCTTCTGGGTTACTACATGGTCTTGTTGCATGGCAAGGGCTAATAAATATCCATTGATTCCAGAGACAGGTGTTGACTCCAGCCCTTTAGCTTTGTGTTATTACTCCCTTCATCTCTTCTGGCCTTTCACAAGCGTGTCTGTGCCTGTGGCTGTCTTCCCACCCTGCATATACCTCACTGTCTCCAAAGTTCCAAGGAACATCCATGAAGGGAGTGTGTACGGTAACCCAGCCCATGCAGCCAGCAATCACAAGCCTCCTTACACAGCTGTTGCCCCTCTACTGTCAATTCAGTGGGTCCCCACTGGCCTCCAACTCCCCTCCACCCCTCTATGCAGCACTTGCTGCTGCCATTGACATCTGCCCCAAGTACTCCTACATTCTCACTCCTCCCCATTAGATGGGTCTCGCTTTCTTTCTGTTGGTTTCACTCACTTCACCACCTCTCTGCCCCTTCTTCTTCCTCCTCTCTGCTCTTGTTCATGGAGAGCAAGATCTGAGGTGGATTGTTCATTTAAATGATTGAGTTCAAATCCAGGAGTTACATGTTAGGTCCTAGTCTAGACAAGACCTCTCTGAGTTTCTCCATCTTCCTCTCTGTCAGGTTCTGCCTCGCTGCCTCATTTTTGAGTTTCTCTTCTTTTTGTGCTAGGCATTTCTGTCCTTCTGGCTGCCTATACATGTGCTCTGATGCATTTTAATTAGAGCTTGATTAATCAAGTCTGCTCCATGTTCTAATTAAAACACTGCATCACCACAGCGCCACGTGTATTAAGTCCTCATATGTTTAAAAATGGCCACAGGGTGCTTTAATTAAGCCTCAGATAAAGCATCCTGTGGCCATTTTTAAACATGCAAGGCCTTAATACACACGATGCTGCAAGGTTTTAACTAGAGTGGCTGCCCCGAAACTGCTCTAATTAACCTCCCCCCACCCCCAACCACCTCCAAGCACATGTACAGGCAGCCTCTATCTCTTTTCTTCTGTCCTCCAAATTGACAGGCTTCTCCCCTTTCCCATATAACACAGTAGGCTGTCGCCTACAAAACCTCAAGCCTTTCTGAACCAGTTACCCTCTAAGATGCCACCCTGCCCTGGCTTTCCCCCATGTGGTGTACAAAAAAACAAAACATGACCTCTCCTCTCCTTTGCCCCCATTCTTTCTCATCCAGCTCGGAGGGAATCACTTGGTTCTTTCTACCTCAGTTCTTTCCCCTTTGCATACAGGTGTTAATCTCTGCTTGTTTTCCATTCCCAGACTTTTATCATTCTTGCCTCAAAGTCAAAGATAAGTTTTTATTTTAAAGAACAAAAGATTTCTTTAACAGCCCCCCTCCCCCTTTGGGACACGGATAAGGAGTGGCCTGGATCCGGGTATATTGTTGCTAATCATATAGGAGGACCAGAGGGGAACACATGTGAGCAGAAAAAGCAAACAGTGAGATTTTTAATGAGATGTGAAAACAAAGGAGTCTGAGTAGAACAAATGCCACATGGATTTTTTTTTTTTTAATTTTTTCATTTTTTTACAAAGGCAAGGACTAGCATAGGAGCTTGGCTGCCTCCTTCCATCATGGGCCCACATGGGTGTCTGCAGGTAGGTGTCCTGATGATTCCTTTCAGGCAGGTCAGTCAAAGATGAGCAGCTAGAAATAGGTTGCAAAACAATGTCAGGGCCTTGCTTCTGGCTACCCGTGACTCCCCCCCAGGTGGGCATTATCCACAGGGGAATGATGAATTTTAGGACAAAAAGGTGATGGAAGGCCACAGACAGGGCCTCTCTCTCTTTTTCCGGGGGTGACACCCTGGCAACCTATAATGATCTCCAAGATAAGAGCAAGGTCTGTTTGCTAACTCAGGGACCATCTAAGGAAAAATGGTAGGAAAAGCTTTTTGTTATTCTTAAAGATTTCAGTCAAATGCTGCTTGTGTGGCCAGCATGCAGTTTATGAACCTAATTTCATATGAAATTGAAAATGCATAGAGTCTGTGAAATAGGTGAATGTGATGTATCTTTACAAGTAAATCAATTTACCATAACATTTTCCCCACTGAGAAATGGTTTACCAGTATGTCGTGCACTTTCTACAGCCTCTAGCTAATGGCGAGTCTCCTCCAGCTCCAAAGGTCTGAGCTTCACCCCTTGCTAATGTGAAGCTCTGGGTGGCTTCATGCTGCAGCAGTGACAGAGGAAGTCCTAAGAGGCTAGACTGTTTACAACACAATACATTCCTAATCGTTCATGCGTGGTGTAAAATACCACAAGACAGAGCCATGTGACTTGTCATTTTTTTTCTGTTTAAAGAGAAGCTGAAGAGCATTCTCTGTTTCAAAGGCAGAGGAGGGTTGCTGGCCTGCTCCCCAGGCATATGCAGCATGGTAAAATTCCGCACAGCTTTGTTGGTGGCATAATAATACACAAGATACTACGACCTGGCTACAGGGGAGTTCTAGCTGTGTTGTTATCCAGTAGATGTAAAGCAGGATAACTGTGTAAGCTGTATGTTGCCAAGATAAAGTTATCAATGTCTCAGATGGATCCCCAGCCCTGATATTAAAGAATTATAATTGAGAAGATGATTTTTTTTCCTAAGGTTTCATTCTACTCACACCTGCCTAAACTCTCCTCTCATGTAAAACAAAGGCTTTATCCACTTCCCTTTCACCTATTTTTTTTTTTACTGGGTCTTAACCAGGAGCACTCCTGGATTTCCACTCCCATAGTCTCCCAGTTCAGGCTGGACACCTCAGCCCCAGTTCTAAGCACTAGCAGTCCCACAATCCGGTGCTCCCCAAGCAAATCTCCCAGAGCCTCAGTCCTGCCCTGCCCTAGGCTCTCCACACAACAGATGAAGAGTTGCAGCCTGAATCCTCTCCTTCTCTTGCAGCCCTCTGGCTGAAAACACAGAGTCCCTCAAAGGGGTGTTGAAAAGACTGTCGTATGCCTAAGTGGGGGTATTCACTGCATTTGAAAAGATAATGAGCGCTTGGTGAGAAGGAGGACCAGCGGCTGATGGGGAGCAGAGGGCCTCCAGGCATGTGCAGGAGGGTGTGGGAGCAGTGCATTCCCTGCTGCCTGGGGAAAAGGAAATTCTTGCTCACTCTCCCAGCCTCCTCTTAGGATTTCCTACATCTGCCCATTGGCCTTCTGTCTCCTTCTCTGTTCCCAATCTCTTCTCTCTTTTCCCTCTTTACTCACTCTCTCCATTACCCTTCTGCCCCTTTCTCTCATCTCCTTCTTTCAAAAAGTATTTGACAGCCCTTGCAGTCTGTTCAGGAGCTGGTGGAAGATTCAGTCCTAGAGCCTCCTCCAGGGGCTAAATCTCCAGGACTGAATCTCCCATCCTCCAGGACTGAATCTTCCACCAGCTTGGGAACAGAGACTGCAAGGGCAGTAGAGAGCCATTTCCCCACACTCACCCCAACTAAGCCTGCTCCAAACTGGTGGGGGGCAGGGGGAGGGGACAAAAAACACTCCTATCTGCAGGGCTCATTTTAGACCTCCTTGCTTGCTTGTGTCAAGGGATCCAGTCAGAGATGACAGAGGGATGTGATGATGAAACCCAAGTCATTCTATGATGCGGATGGACCTACTTGTCCCACTGGGAACCAAAGGGAGCCTCCCACATTAATTTCACACCAGGGCTGCTAAAATAACCTCAGGTCGGACTTGGATGACTTACTGTCTGCATGGTCCAGTGGAAAGGTCACCAAAGTGGGTGTTTCTACACTTCCTTCAAGCCATGTTACTGCAGCTTAGGGAGACAACTTGATCTTACTTCACATTAAGTAACTTGGGTAATGCTAATAGGGAAACCACAGCAACACACAACTCAGCACAAGGTACAACTCACTCAGGCAATTAGTTCCCCTAAACTCTGCCCTGCTGCAGCCATACTCTGAACAATACCTGAGCTGGGTAGCTTAAAATTAGTTTAGGTGAGCTGCAGTTGCAGGCTTGAGGGCAGTGCAGACATGCCCTGGGAGTCAGGAAATTTGGCTTATCTTCTGCACTGGCACACAAGCTGGCTACTGCTCTCAGGCCAGCACCTCCACTGCTGATCCTTGACCTGATTCTGATTCTTCCTGATTCTGGTTTTTTGCCTGCCATGTCTATTCAGCTTGGGCTGCAGCAGCTTCCTTCCCAGATCTGAGGAAGGGCATTTTGTGCCCAAATGCTTGTCAGTTATCTCTCCCTACTATAAAGTTGGCCTAATAAAAGATATCACTTGACATCTTGTGCTTCAGAGCTACTCAGAGCAAGAGATCTTTGGAGCAGGCACTTTCACTTCTGGTGTGCGTGCACAGCAGCCTAGTGCAATGAGACACAGGTCTTGGGAGGGTATTTCAGGTGTAACCAGGGGGTGGACATTACCACTGAGGAAGAAGGGGTTAGAGAAGACTCAGAGCCTGATTCTGCACTGTTTGCACCCTGCAGTCATTTATACCTGTGCAAAGCAGGTACAATCTAAAGGGTAAAGGTGTCTGCCACATTTCATGCTCACTCTGCAGGGCTTTAAATGATGAGGCAAGGTGTGAGACAAGGGAGAACTGGCCCTTAGGTTCTAAACTGCTCCTTGTACTTCAGATAGAACAGGACGAGCTACACACCTTCTTGTCTGCATCAGAGAGGTAAATTTTTCTCTCTACCCCTCTTTTTGGATGTATCAATTTCCATCCCCCACCATCAAAATTCACCACTTCCAAATTCTCCATAGTTTTATCACAAGGTCCTTGTGACATACCCAAGCAGCTGCTGTCCTCAGAAAACCTGACTGAAGGGCTAGAGAGGAAATAGAAGTCTCTGGGAAGGGAATCACAATGTTTATTTGTTAGATCATCTTTGGTTTTTCAACTCATGCACGATTTCTGCTTTTCTAAGGCTATGTATGACACTTCAGCACTCATTCAGAAATCATGTGAGCAGTCAGTATTAGCCCAAGACCCACAACAGCATCTATATACCTATGGGTGAATTGCAACAATCAGACTCCAGTTCAAACGAAAAATAAATCAATCTATAGGTCTTATGTCAATATTGACAGAGACAGATAGCACAGGTTGCATCACACATGGCTGCAAAAGAAACATGATCAATGCATAGTTAAAAAACAAACAAACCCTTGATAATATTTTCTGTGAAGAGCCCAGATGATACATTGAAGAGACACTTGTGCCTCCAGAGCTATGAAATGAATATCACTGCCAAGGCAGCCTTAGCTCTGCTCCCTTGTGTACATATATTATGGTACTGAGTGTGCCCACAGTGCAAGGAAGTGTATAGGTAACTTGAGCCTGCTCACATCCCAGAAGCAGCCTACCTGTAAGATCCATGCTCCTTGGTGGAAGTGGTGAAAGTTTTATTGATCATTCCATTTAAACCTAGGCTTATACCAAAAAGTGGAGAATGCATTGCTGAGGACAACCCAGTATTGGTCTTAGCACTGGGCAAAAAGTATATCACAATAAAAAGGACAGGAAGGGACTTTACCTATTTCCATTCTGTTGCAGCCCCTCTACCTTTTCCTTCCTCTTTTCCCCCCTTTATTCATCTGCTTCCAATATTGCTACTCCCTCCCTTAGGCCTCTACCTCAGATTACTCATTCCTCCAAAGAGCTTCTTCCTGTCTCTGGGCTAACATCATGTTAGAGTTGCTGAGAGTATGTCCGTGCAGCGAGAGCGATTATAATGTGGACAGGCATGCTCGCCCCAGCTTTAACATACCTAACACGCGTGGCTTTAGCTTTGTGGCACCAACTTCTGCACCAACCCCTCAGGGACCCTAGTTGAGACTGTGTGCTGAAATCCATGCCAACGTGTCTGCTCCATTAATGATCCATGAGCCTGCACCACAATCGCACTTCATTTTGCTGTATCGACCTAACCTCAATCAAGCCAGCATAAAGGAAGCAGGACAGAAGTAAAATGGCTCGCTAATGGAAATCCTGCTTCATTCAAATAGGTTTGTACTGCCATCTGGTGGTGTGTTGAAAAATAGCTGGAACACACAAGATTTTTTTTCTTTTTGTTTACTTGCTGTCGCAGGGCACCTCGGTGCCCCTGCTCCTAGAGTGGAGAAACTGCCAGGGAGCAAGTGAGCGCGCCCTGGCCTGACATAACGAGCCCAGCTGAGGCTTGCTCAGGTAATGAGCGCAGCTGCGGGTTGTCGGAGCAACCAAGGGGAACCAGCTGCCTGTAGGAGGCAGGGCCTGGCCCTTATAAAGTTCAGGGCTGAGGCCAGGTTGGCAGTTCTCTGCCAGCAGCTGGAGAGGCGGGAGCTCCCTCGGCTGAGATATGGGAAGGAGCCTAAGTTGCAAGTACAGCTCATGATAGCCCTGGAGGCTTGAGCTATGATGACGAGTTATGGCCATGTGGCTTGCATTTGTGTTACAGCCTAGGGGCTTGTGGTTTTGCGTTGTGTTATTACACCCGGAGGCTTGGGTGAGGCTGTAGGGGTTGGAGGAGGCCTCAATTATAGGGACCCCAGAGAGTGTGGGGTGCCCTAGCGCCAAGAGGGCGCATTATTATCATAGCGCCAGGGAAGGCGCAGCTCGCACGCCAGTGCATGAGCGACTGGTGGCGAGGAGCGCGGCCAGTGGGTCGCGGGCGCAACCCGTAGGTTGCGACAGGGACCCCGGAGAGTGTGGGGTGCCCTAGTGCCAAGAGGGCGCATTATCTGTATAGCGCCAGGGAAGGCGCAGCTCGCACGCCACTGCGTGAGCAGCTGGCGGCGAGGAGCGCAGCCAGCGGGTCGCGGGCGCAACCCATAGGTTGCGGACGGGGACCGAGACCCCGGATTGCATGTGGGGGAACATAGCCCCTGGCCCCAGGAAAGGGGCGGCATTACTGAGTAGCCCAGTGTGGGCACGGTGAGCCCCAGAGAGGGGGGAATGCCCTTGTACAGTATTGAGTAGCCCAGTGTGGGCGCGGCGAGCCCCAGAGAGGGGGGAACGCCATTGTATATTATTGAGTAGCCCAGTGTGGGCACGGCGAGCCCCAGAGAGGGGGAACGCCATTGTGTTTTGTTGAGTAGCCCAGTGTGGGCGCACGGGCATAGCGAGCCCGGCCGCAGGCTAGTGCAGCAATCCCCCTCAGACCAAGGCAGGGCGCTGCGGTTGCCCCTGAGAAGACAAGGAGTAGCAGCGCGGTGAGCCAGAGTCAGGGAGGGTATCCGTGTGGTTGGCCAGGGAAGGGCCGGGGCCCGCTAGAGAGTCCCTGAGCGGAACCACACTGGCAGGGGAGGCCCAGGCTGGGCAAGAAGAAAGTCCCAGCCAGAGGCTGGGCATGAGAGAGGGAGCCCAGAGTGGGCCACATTAGAGAGGAGGCCCGGGAAGCGGGCGTAAAGACCGAACAACGTCCATTACATCTGCGAGGCTTGGGGCGTGGTATCAGGGGAGGTAGGAGCCACGCATAGCCCATAAGGCTAGGGCGCTTGGGTAGCGCCCATTGTACGGGGAGACCCACGAGGGGTCCAGGAGCTGACAGGCCCGGGGAAACACAAGGCAGCCTCCCTATTACATATTACATCAAGACGTGGCGGGCGAGAATGGAGGGTGCCCTCGGGCTGAAGTAGCACAGTGAGAGGGCCTCAAGGAGATCACGGCCCTCCGCGAGGACCCGGCCGTGACACTTGCATTCCGTTAGAAATGCTCCATTCTTTCTCATTTTCCCCAGGGACTGTTACCCTGTATATAAGGTCTTTTTTACATGTGATTCTTCCACTGGAGTCTATTATCCGTAACTTATTAGCCACCTCCACTGGCATCTCTCCTCCACAATCCTACTATGCATGCAGCTTGCAACATATAGCAGCAACTAACATTCCTACTTGATCCCAGACACGTGTGATTTGTCTGTTCCCTAAATTACAAGTGTTGAGCTTAATCCTGAGAGATGCTGAGTACTTGCAACTCCCATCCTCCTCAGTGTGAGCTGCTGAGGATCAGTGTCTCTCAAGAACAGGACAATTATTGGTCATAAAATTGCCAATCTCTTTTTCCTATTCTGGAGGCTTTTTGTAGGACTGTTCCATTGCTTCCAGAGGTACACCAGAATTTCCAAGATGTATTGGACTAGTAATCCCTCTAGGCTGTGGGAAGTGTCAGATGTTCTTAAGAAAATTATAACAGCCCCACAGTAGCCTGAGTCCCCCATAGATTTCATTTTACTAATAGAGGCTGACTTGGGTCCTGAAACATAAGATATGATATTCTTCCAAAAAATGTTGCCGTTAATTATAACTCCGCAGTCTTGGTAGCCATATAAAATGTCCCCTCCTTTCTGAATCTTGTTATGTTCTTGGTCACTTCTGTGGTATTTCAAAAAAGGGGAGAAAGAAGGATACAAGAAACTATAGGCCCGTTGGTCTTACCTCAGTCCTGGGGAAGCTCTTTGAGAAAATTATCCAGGAGCACATCTGCAAGGGACCAGCAGGGGAGATTAGGCTTAGGGGCAACCAACATGGGTTCATTAGAGGCAGGTCCAGTCAGACCAACCTGGTGGCCTTGTACGACCAGGTCACAAAAGCCTTGGATGCAGGTGTTGCGGTGGATGTAGTCTTTCTGGACTTTAGGAAGGCCTTTGACACTGTCTCTCACCCCATTCTCATTAAGAAATTAGGCGACTGGTGTCGATGCCTACACAGTCAGATAGGTCACTAATTGGCTGGAGGGCCACACCCAGAGTGGTGGTGAATGGGTCATTTTCGACCTGGCGGGATGTGGGCAGTGGGGTCCCCCAGGGCTCGGTCCTTGGGCCCACACTGTTCAACATCTTCATCAGCAACTTGGACGAGGGGGTGAAAAGCACCTTATTCAAATTCGTGGATGACACTAAGATGTGGGGAGAAATGGGCACACTAGAGGAGAAGGGCAGGCTGCAATCAGATCTGGACAGGTTATAGAGGTGGGTGGATGAGAACAGGATGGGTTTCAACACTGACAAGTGCAAGGTATTGCACTGGGGGAGGAAGAACCAGCAGCATGCATACAGGCTGGGGAACTCCCTTCTCGTCAGCACAGAGGCAGAAAAAGATCTTGGAATCATTATTGACTCCGAGATGAACATGGGCCGACAATGTGGGGACACGGTCAGGATGGCAAACCACACCTTGTCATGCATCCACAGATGCATCAAGAGCAGGTCCAAGGAGATGATCCTCCCCCTCTATACAACATTGGTCAGGCTGCAGTTGGAGTACTGCATCTAGTTCTGGGCATTGCACTTCAGGAGGGATGTGGACAGCATTGAGAGGGTCCAAAGGAGGGCCACTCACATGGTCAGGGGGCAAGAGGGCAGGCCCTACAAGGAGAGACTATGGGACCTGAACCTGTTCAGCCTTCACAAGAGAAGGCTAAGAGGGGATCTGGTGTCCATCTATAAACTGACCAAGGGGGACCAGCAGGCACTGGGAGAGTCCCTGTTCCCCTGAGCACTATAGGGAATAACAAGGAATAATGCCATAAGTTGATGGAGAGTAGATTCAGGCTAGATATCAGGAGGCACTACTTCACAGTCGGGGTGGCTAGGATCTGGAACCAACTTCCAAGGGAAATGGTGCTAGCTCCTACCTTGGAGGTCTTCAAAAGGAGGCTGGATAGACACCTAGCTGGGGTCATTTGACCCTAATACTCTTTCCTGCCCATGGCAGGGGGTTGGACTTGATGATCTACTCAGGTTCCTTCCGACCCTACCAACTATGAAAAAGTGTCCCATTTCAATCGCACACCAAATGAAAAGGCAATTCCTTTCTTTCATTTTTAACTGTTGATGTTCAACATCTTCATATTGTTCAACATCTTCATTAATGATGTAGACATTGGACTGGCCAAGTTCACTGATGACACCAAACTTTGGGGCAAAACATCCACACCTGAAGACAGGAGGGCGATCCAGGCTGACCTGGACAGGCTCAGCAAATGGGCAGACGAGAACCTGATGGTGTTTAACACTGAAAAATGCAAGGTTCTCCACCTTGGGAGGAAAAACCTGCAGCATCCTTATAGACTCGGCAGTGCTACGCTGGCTAGCACTACAGAAGAAGGAGACTTGGGGGTCATCATTGACCACAAGATGAACATGAGCCTGCAATGTGATGCTGTAGCTAGTAAAGCGACCAAAATGCTGGCTTGCATCCATAGATGCTTCTCAAGCAGATCCTGGGACGTCAATCTCCCTTTGTACTCGGCCTTGGTGAGGCCGCAGCTGGAGTACTGCGTCCAGTTTTGGGCTCCACAATTCAAAAAGGATGTGGAGAAGCTTGAGAGAGTCCAGAGACGAGCCACGCGCATGATCAGAGGTAAGGAAAGCAGACCTTACGACAACAGGCTGAGAGCCATTGGGCTCTTTAGCTTGGAAAAGCGCAGGCTCAGGGGTGATCTGATGGCCACCTATAAGTTTATTAGGGGTGACCACCAGTATCTGGGGGAACGTTTGTTCACCAGAGTGCCCCAAGGGAAGATGAGGTTGAATGGTTACAAACTACTGCAAGACCAATTCAGGCTGGACATAAGGTTTCTTTATTGTCTGAGCCCCCAAGGTCTGGAACAGCCTGTCATAAGAGGTGGTTCAAGCGCCTACATTGAACACCTTCAAGAGTAAATTGGATGCTCATCTTGCTGGGATCCTATGACCCCAGCTGACTTCCTGCCCTTCGGGCAGGGGGCTGGACTTGATGATCTTCCGAGGTCCCTTCCAGCCCTAATGTCTATGAAATCTATGAACTCAAGTCCACCCTTTTCATTTTCTTGAATGTCCTCATTATCCTTGTAATGGACAGAGAGAGTACAGAAGATTCAGATCTACCTTTTGATGACAACTTTACATGTGTTATATATATTCCAATATAATAATGGGCTTATTCCATCTGTCTGTCTGTCCATAGCGCTCTTGAAGCACTCTGATTGGTTAGTGAAACAGCCAATCAGAGTGCTCCAAAAGCATTCTGGACAGGTGGTGGTGTGGCAGAGTGCCGCCATGATGGCAGGGATGGAGGAGATGGTGGGGCAAGCTCCTCCACCCTGATCCTGGGAAGTGGCGGTGGCACTCCATCCCCGCCCGCCCCCTCCCCCCACATCATTCCTGTGTGTGTGTGTGTGTGTGTGTGTGTGTGATATATATATATATATATATATATATATATATATATATATATATATATATATATATATATATATATATATATATATATATATATATATAGGGGGATGAAGGAAAAGGGGTGGGGGTTAAGGTGGGGAACAGCCCGCCATAACAACAAGCAGAAAAGCCCTGAAAACAGGGCAAACTTACCCCTCATAGGAGCAGCCGAGCCAACCAAGCCGTGGAGGGAAGGAACACTCACACAGTTCATCAGCTACTTTTATCTATGGCTGGGACCGGCACGGCAAGATAACATAACTGAAGAATGACGCCCAGCAAAGATAAAAGCCAGCAGCGGGGAAGCAGCTGGGCGAATGTAGCAGAGAGCAAGCTGCGGGGCCATTGCCCGAGACAGGAGAGGGCCTTCTGGCAAAGGGGAGGAGAAGCCGAGGAGGGACCCAACAGAGGGGCTGACACTTAATTAAAGAAGACACTGCCCTGGACAAGGGAGCTGGGCCAGGGGAAAGTCGTTGAAGGATGGCAAGATCGTTGATCATAGGATGCGTGAGTGAGGGCAGGCTGAGGCCCCTCCCTGGAATTTTAATTTGGGGCAAAGTGGGCTGGGACTGCTGTAGGGATCCTGGCACCCCAAGGGACCCAACAAATCACCAGGGTTGTCTCACCACCCTGAATACACTCGAGCATAGTCGAAAACAGGGGCCAGAGCAGTGAAGAGGGGATGGGAGGCAATGCTGTAGGAGATCAGGCTGACCATCGATTGGCTGTCCCAAGGGGCTGGCATATGGCTGGGGTATATGCAAGGTGGAGCCCCAAGAGCATCCACTGGTGAGAACACCTGACACATGCACCGCTACAAGAGGGAGTCCCACTACTGAACGAAAGATCCAAAACATAGCAGGCAAGTATTGGGGCATCCCTCGCGGAGAGAACAACCCAACATCATGGCTGCAAGAGCAGCCTCCGCAGCAACACTCAGGCGCTCATTCCAGGACAGCCAGAGAGAGAGACTCCACAAGGCCAGGTGGGTACATATATATATTATATAGCCTTTTACTGTCTCCTTTTATTCGTCTCCTTCCTAAGAGATCAGTCCCAGTCTTGTCAATCTTTCTTCACACAAGAGTTTGTCTAGGCCCTCGATGATTCTCAGTGCTCTTCTCCAAACTCTGTCCAAGTCTACAATGTCCTTTAAGGGCACTTGTACACAAAGACATGATGTCCGGTACTTGCACAAAGTATCCAGATAATGTTGCATCACTGACTTACATGTCATTCTAGTACTTTCAGATTACTCTGCACATCATTCCTTATGCACTCTAACATCCCATTCTCATAAATAAATTAAGAGGCTGTGACTTGGATAATTACACAGTCCAGTGGGTGGCAAATTGGCTTGGGGGTTGCACCCAGAGAGTGATGGTGGACAGGTTGATATCGACCCGGAAGGATGTGGGCAGTGGGGTTCCTCAGGGCTCGGTCCTTGGACCAGTGTTCTTCAACGTCTTCATCAGTGACTTGGATGTGGGCGTGAAGTGTACTCTGCCCAAGTTTGCAGATGATACTAAATTGTGGAGCGAAGTGAACACACCGGAGGGTAGGGAATGATTGCAGGTGGACCAGGACAGGTTGGAAAAGTGGGCAGAACACAACAGGATGAAGTTCAACAAGGACAAATGCAGAGTGCTTTACCCAGGGCATAAAAATATCCTGCTACTGTATGGGGAATGACTCTCTCAGCAGCACAGAAGCAGAAAGGGATCTCAGAGTCAGTAGTGGACTCCAAGATGAAAATGAATTGTCAGTGTGACGAAATCATCAGCAAAGCTAACTGCACTTTATCATGCATTAGCAGATGCATGACAAATAGAACCAAGGAGGTGATACTTCCCCTCTATGTAGCATTAGTCAGACCGCAGTTGGAGTCCTGTGTCCTGTTTTAGGCACCTTACTTTAAGAAGAATGTGGATAACTTTGAGAGGGTCCACAGGGGGGCCACTTGTATGGTTAAGATTTTGCAGGCCAAGCCCTATGAGGAGAGACTAAGGGACCTGGATCTCTTCAGCCTCCGCAAGAGAAGGCTAAAAGGTGATCTTGTGGCCGCCTACAAATTCATTAGGGGGACGCAGTAAGGGATCAGAGATGCTCTGTTCACCAGGATGCTTCTTGGGGTAACAAGGAACAACGGTCACAAACTGACAGAGAGCAGATTTAAGATGGACATCAGGAAGAACTTCTTCACAGTAAGGGTGGCCAGAATTTGGAATGGGCTTCCAAGGGAGGTGGTGCTCTCTCCTACCTAGCAGCTCTTTAAGAGAAGGCTGGATAGGCATCTGACTGGGGTCATCTGACCCTAGCACTCTTTCCTGCCCAGGGCAGGGGGTCAGACTCGATGATCTGTTAAGGTCCCTTTTGATCCTAGCATCTATGAATCTATTAATCTTGTTTGTGTTTTGACTGCAGCTGCACAGTAGCCAAAGGTTTCATTGAGCTGGTTACAGCGATGCCAAGGCCTTACTGCTGAGTTAATATGGTTAATTTACTCCCTATATAAAAGACAACAGTACTTTAAAAACTTCTTTCTAATGTGCATTATTTCGCATTACTGACACTGAATTTCATTTGCTATCAGGTTGCCTATTTTCCTAGCTTGTTTAGTTTTCTCTGGGCACATCTACACAAGATGCTGACTGTGCAGTAGCCTGATACTCCTGCGCAGTAGTGCCGTATAGCAAAAACCATGATGCAACACTACTGCACAGTAGTATTAGGCTACTGTGCAGTAGTCACAAAAAAGGCATTTGCCAGTGATACTGAGCAGTAACTCAGGTTACTGCACATTTATTTAGTACTTGTTTTATACAGGCACTAAATATATGTGCAGTAACCACTGCGTGGTAGCGGCTTGTGTAGACACAGCCCCTGTTCCTTGTAGTTCTTTCTAATGCTGACTAATCTGAGTACTTTTCCTTCATCTGTTAATTTAGCTGACTCACTATTACTTCCCTTGCACCTTTACCAGATCACTAATAAATGTATTAAATATAGCAGTATGAATAGCATGTTAAAAATGCTTCCCATTTCACCTTTTGCTATAATAGAGTGATTCTCAACCTTTTTAGACTCAAGGCACCCCTCAGAAAATGGCAGCTCTTTCCTTTCACTCCTTTTTTGACTACAGAACAATTCTTCTGTTGCAATGAAGTCAGCAAGGCCAATGGGTCAGAATGTTTCTGAAGCCATGAATTTCTATTTGAAATGGCCCCCTGGCTGAGAATCACTGCCATAATGAAAGCTGATCATGGAATTCTGATCTTTGCTTTCTTTCTCCAAGCTACTTTTTGATCCAAGACAATCTCTGACCCATGATTTCTATTGCTCTTTGGTCCTCAAACTTGCTCTCCTGCTCTCACAGATAACCACATTATACAATCCCTTTCGTAAATTTGCTGAGCTCCATCTTAAAAGTAGTTTAATTTCTTTCCCCAGCCACTTGTGTTGAGAGGTTGTTCTTAACCCTTGCTGCTCAGATAGACACTTTCTCCCACAGACATATTATTCACAACCAGTTCATTTGTTTTTACGCCAACATTATTCTTTAGCTTAGACAGTTGTTTTCCATCTGCGGTGTTTAACCCTCTCATGTATTTATAGAGGGCAATCATATCTCTTCCCTGCCTTCTTTTTGCTAGGCTAAAGTAGTCAAGCTCTTCTAGTCTCCTCTAATGTGACACTCTCCATTTGTCTGCTCATCTTCATGGCTCTTCTCTGTACTTATTCCAGTTTGACTTCACCTTTCTTGAACACAGGCAACCAGAACTGCCTGCAGTATTCCAGGTGAGGTCTCAACAAGGCCTTATACAAGGACATTAATACTTCTCTATCTCTACTGAAAACACATTGGTCAGTACTGTAAATCAGAACTACAGGACTTTGGCCTTCTGAGACATGATTCTTCTCTGAAAACTGACTTTGTGAAAATTATGTTGGCTGGCTCTTCCTTATCTGCCTTATTGATGTGCTTGAACATTTTTAAGACATTCATGAGGCATGGTTTTCCTTTGCAGAATCTGTGTTGATTGGATCTTATGTTGTGAACTTCCAGGGGTTTCAAATTATCCTTCAACCAATGGGCTAGGCAGAGAGGTAAGGCTTATGGGTCTATATTTACCTGGATTACTCCAAAGACTTTTTTTTACTCCTGGTACATTTGTTATCCTCAGTCCTTTGAAAAAACTGCTGATTTTAGTAACAGATTATCGTGAACAGCTGTCAGCCACATCCTTCTTGACATCCTTCAGAACTTTTGGATGTATACCATCTGTGTCTGGGGACTTGCTGTATTTTAAATGATTAACAGCCTTCAACACCTCTTCAGACATCTCAGCCTCTGTTAGTACCTTATATTTATTACTAGAAGTGAACTGCTGCAGGATAGAACTCTAGAAATCTCCCGCACATCGTCCATGCCTCAGACTAATACAAAGGAATCACTTCTGGATGATATGAGCAGGAATCTTTGATTCCTTTAACTTTTTTATATTGAGCAGGATTTCCTTCACTAACTTTCTGCTTCTAATATGCCTAAAGAATCTTTGGTTTGTGGTAATTACACCTTTAGTTATTTGCTCCTTATACTCCATTTTGCACTTTGTAATTTCCCTCTTACTTACTGCCTGCTGCAATTTATGCTCCTAGTCTTTTGCCTTCAAATTTTGAAGGCTCTTTTTTTTGTTTGCCTCTCAAACCTTCTCATTTGGCAACACAGCCTAACTCCTTGCCATCCAAGTTCACTTTTTGCTCAGTAGTATTAATCTCTTCTGAGACTCTACTATTGGGTTTTATTTTTTTAAAGAAGGTTCCAGGTGACCTCTAGGGATTTTTACATCCTTTATTTTTAACAGAGATACTTTTCTCATGCAGGATGCTCTGGCATGGCTAGATTTGTTTCCAACCTGCATTGTTACATCAGCTGCTTTCAAAGAGGATGCCTGACTGTAAATCAGAACCACAGGGCTTTCGAATCTGAAATGTGGTTCTTCTCTGAAAAGTGACTTTGTGAAAATGGCACTGTGTGGTTCCACATTTATTGTCTTACAGAAAGCCCCCTCCCTGCTCCCATCTAATCTGCTCAATTTACAAGGCAATAAACATGTTTTGTCTAACTGCCAGCCCAGAGAACAGCCTGGGATCTGCGAGTCAAGCTTTCCTTCTTTCACATTACCAGTAATAAGGGTGTTATGAGTTATATTCTGTCCTCACTGTCTCCTGTGCTACTACACAATCTTCAATATGTTTGCCTAAATATAACTGATCATAATTTAGTACAGAATTCTGTTGAATATGAACAGGAAGGAATGGAATCTAGCTTCTTCTATATGGACTATTTTGACTCTACAATGCTAACAGGCATAAAGAAACAGTTAAAAAAGTTAGGCAGTAAAGTTAGCAGATTAGTCAGAACACACCCAAGAAACACATCTGTTGAGTAAGAAGGTACCTTGTATAGCACTGCTTTTCAGCTTAGTTTTGTGGAACTGCTTTTTTCCTGTCCCTTGAGCCAGTAATGACCCACCATCTTCAGCAGCACCTGTGCCATAGGATCTAAGATGCATTATCTATTCATTTGAAGTACTTGCGCGACTCTCCTGAACAGCATTTGTCTTCAAACTCTGGTGAGGTAAGGAAGTGTTATCTCCATTGTGCCAACTAGGATCTGAGGCAGAGAGAGACCATATGCCTCCTTCAAAGCCTACAGTCATAGAAAATCAGGGCTAGAAGGGACCTCAGGAGGTCATTGAGTCCAACCTCCTGCTCAAAACAGGACCATTCCCAAATAGACCATTTCAGCCATTAAAGATACTAGTTTTTCTATTGGCTTCAATGGGTCACAGGCCTTAAGACTCAAGATTTTCAAAGGTTCTAGGCCCTCATCTACTTCAAAGGCGTTGGTCTTTTTACACCATGTGTCCAGGACCACTGGGGGCTCTCACACACACCAGTGAAGTTATTTGGGGGTGCCTCCCACAGTCGCTCTTAAAATCTCTGTAGCATGCTTGAGAGTAACTGAAAGAAGGCATCCTCTGAGCAGCTTTGGTGCTTGATTTCCAGGCTTGGTGTACAAAAAACAGGAGCAAGTGGGTGAGGCGCGCACACACATGTGCTCTAAGCACCAGGCTATCCTGAAGTCTCAGATAGGCAAACTGGGCATAGGATGGGGCTCACAGTTGAGGATCTCAAGCAGGAGGCATCTGCCTGTCCCAAAAAAGATACCCATCTCTAATGAGAGGCAGCACTATGCAGGGCTAATTTATGAGGATATCTTCCTTTGGAGATTTAATCTCCTCATATATTGTATAGAGAGATTGAGAATCAAACTCAGGACTGCAGTTTCCACTGGTTGGCAGTGTACATAAGAGCTGGACATTGCAACATTCAGGGTGCGTCTACATGTTCATTAATGCGCTTTTCCTAATCGCATTAAATTTAGTTCCTCCTATGTGAGGTACTAAATAAATATGCAATAGGCTGCCCTAATATGCAGTAGCGAAACGTCATTTAAAAAGCATGAGCTTTAATGCACAGTAGCCTATTTTACTGTGCATTAGTGTGTTAACATTTTTTTTATGCAACACTTTAATGCTCAGTAAAATAGGATATTGAGCATTACAGTTCAGGTGTAGATGTGCCTTAAGTGTTACAACAGGTAAGGATCAACTTCTGAGGATCTTGCCCAAGGTCACACAGAATTTGCCCTAGTGGATCAAACAAAGATCCATTTCATCCAGGATCTTGTCTCTGACATTGTCCAGGGCTAGATGTTTCAGAAGGCAGTGTAAGGCCTTGAGCAGGCAGATGTGGAACAACTTACTCTCATGCTGATTTCATAGTTGTCACTAAGAGTTATTTAATCCCCAAACTACAAGGCTAAACTTCTCTTGCAAAATTTGTCACTGTTAATTAAAACTTTGGTTATTTTTGAAAGCCATATAAATAGCCAATCAATTTTTAAAAATTTTGTTACATTCTTGGACTCAAATGCTTCCCATGGCATCAAATTCTACAATTCAATGCACATTATACCTAAAAGTGTTTCTTGTTATTGGCTTTGACTTTCCCACCTTTTATTTTAATCAACCATTGGCTTTATTCTTCTGGTATTGGACAAGGAGGTAAAAAGCTTCATTAAGCCTTCTCTAGACCATTTGTTTGTTACTGTAGGTGGGTCACTCAGCTTCCTTATTGAAGCCAGTCAGCCCACAGTCAGATTTACAAACTGTCCACACAGTAGAAGAAAAACAACAAAACAAGCAAGTCTGCAAACCACAAATGACCCCAAAATCTGTGGTTTTTCTTCAGACCCGAAGAAGCATTACACACAACTCAATACTTCCCTAACCTAACCATACCACACCTCTTCCTCTCTTTTCCACTCTGCTCCTGAAGCTTTTATGCCTCTTTGGGTGCTGACAGACATGCAGCTCCCCACAGTAACTCATGGGTATATACAGAAGTTGCTTTTTTCACCATTTAAAGTGCTTTATTGCTGTGACTTAACAGAAGTGCACAGCTTTATGGAATTTTTAAAATGGGTACAGTACTTTAAAGTAAGGCTTGTTAAATGAAGTATTAAATTGGAAGCACTGTATTGTAAAGTATTTTAGCAACCCACAGCACTTCGGAAAACGTTTTGTACCTTGGTCAAATTTCTGACCATGGAGAAGACCCAGGAGGCTATAGAATGCCCCCTACCAAACATGCACGGAGCATTTCTGCATGCATCCCATGGTGCTTCACAGAAAGTGCTATGCGTTACAGCAACCCATAACCCAACAGACATCCCCTGTTGGATGGTGGGGGGAAGGAGGGTGGAAATGAGCTCCACCTTGGAGCCAATCCAGGAGAAGCTTTGTGTCAGCTTTGCCTCTCTCCCCTAGCCCCACCCCCACTTCCAAGCTCCAGTCCTATCTGCATGATGGGAGGGGGTAGAAGGGACAAGATGGAGCTGCGGCCTGGAGTTTGCCCAGCCTGCACTGGGATAGGGTGGGGGGTGGGTGGATTGGAGCTCCAATACTCTTCCTTCTACACCCTCCCATCATGTGGACAGCTCTGAAGGTGGTCAGACAGAAGTTTAATGAAGGTGCTCCACTCCTCATCTAATGAAGGGTAATTTGTTGTGTGATCAGGCATCTTTAAAGCACTCTGCAGCCATGCACTTCTGTCAGGGCATCACTGTACAGCACTTTCAAGGGGCTGATTGCAAGACAAATGTCACTTCTGTCAGCGCCCTTTATGACTCCACCCTAATTCCCATATCAGTTGCGGCTGCTGTCAGCCTTCCAGCCAGAGAGAGTCTTACCTGCCAACTGCCTACAGCAGGGTCTCAGGCTGACCACCTCCTTATAATTACTTTCTATTTTTTTTACAATCTCAGAATAACACCGGCAGTCTTTTTAATTCACTTTTTATATTTGGGGTTTTCCAGATTCTGGTCACTCTTCTGTGAATCTCGCTCCACTATATTTTTTTAAGCAGGGGTAACCAGTAATGTTCACAATACTCGAGATCAATCTATACCCTTGTTTAATATAAATGTAATATAAATGCTTCCTACTGTTCTTTGTATTATTCTCCAACCCATTCCTCATTTGCATCCTAACATCTGTTAGTTCTTCAGTGACGTTAGCCTGTCATAGGAAGTCAATGGCAGAGCAGGAAGTCAAACCTGTATCAGCCAGGTCCCAGGCTAATGTTTCCACAGACTACACCATCCTTCCTTGCTCTGTTCTTAACTGCATCCCCTTTCATTTCTTCCTTTTTTTTTTTTAAGCCAACTCTACCTACAAATATGGCCATACCCAAAGAATGACTTCCTATGGTGCAGTGAAGCCTTTGTGGAAGCAGGAATGAGGGAAGGAGAGTGAGAGACTTCCCTTTCCTGCATAGATAAGACCACCTCTAAAACTCCTGGTCCCCCTTCTATCAAGTCGGTTACAATTGTAGGGCTGATGGGGACCGCTGGGCCTGTTGTAAGGCAGAGGGAGATTACAGGCGGGAAAAGGGAGGCTATTTTGTTGGAAAAAGAGCCCTTATTTTCCTTTGGATTAAAACAGATCTTTGGTTTCCTTTTCTGCTAATTAACCGCTTGGAATTGGGCACTCACAATTTTTCTTAATAACTTTAACTACTGCACCCTGCCACTCTTTCCATGAGGGTGACATCTGTCCTTGTACCACAGCTTGAGTGGAAGTGGGTGGAGGTCTTGAGCTAGTCCTCTTGCTAGACCCATTTCAAATCATAACCACTGAGTTTAATGACTCATTTAAACTTTTAACTGTTTTTTGTTTTTTTTGTTTTTTTTTTCCCCCACTCTCCTGCCTGCCATGGAGATCCAGTACAACTTACTAGAGATCAGGCCTGCGACGCTCCCAGGAGAACTTTTTTCTTAGCCGAGTCCCACATGCAGCATCTCTGCAGTTTAGGAGGCAGAAGCCTGGAAAAACCCAGGTCAGATCTGAGAGATGGGCAACGGGGAAAACCAAACTGCACACTCCCTTTCCCTCGGGTCACGGAGCAACTCAGACACCAAGAGACCCTGTGAGGCCTTTCACAGGCTCTTCTTGAAAGGTGAGCCTCATGAGCAGGGGCACATCTAGAATTTGGAAAAAGCAGTGCAGAGGGTGAGGTGCATCGCCACACCTAGCACAGCATGTGCCTTTCTCTGGCTGAAAAGAATTAGAGGCTTTACTAACACTGCTCAGTGCCGCACATTATTGAGGAATGTCCCCTCTGGGAAACACCATGTATCTGGGTCCATGAAGGCAGTTTTCTTTAAGTGTTCCCCGGGATAACAGTTCTTCTGGCGTGGTTTCGCACCCGCTGGGGTGTTGGGGCTTAAAGCCCACTTTATGGAGCCCACTTTATGGAAATGTGATATTCCTCCCTAGCTTGCTCCTGTGGCCATATGGCTGAGGGCTGGTGAAACTTGGGGGCAGGGGCAACGCATAGGGGGTGCACGTGCACCCCGAGTGTGGCAGTGCACCCCCTACAAAAAGGCAAGCAGGCAGGCAGTTGCTGCACAGTTGCTGCTCACCATCCCCTGCTGTTGACACCGCTGGCAGCATCTGCCGGTGGTCAGCGATCCCCGCTGGTCTGCAGGTGGTCACCAACCCTTGGTTGGTGCTTGCCACCCCCTCCCCCCCACCAACAGCATCAGCAGCGTCTGTGGGAACTCCTGCTTACTGTTGCCACACTTCCACCGCTGCCATGCCTCCCAGACACGGGGGGCACAGGTCATTCATGCTTGGGGGCATCCGAACCCCAAGCCTCTGGGTTTGGGCCTGCACATAGGAAGCCCGCCAAAAGATGTTGGAAATAGCTGAAGCCCCTGGTGTGGGACACTTACGGTTTTGGACTTGATTTGGCTGACTTGGCTTGGAACACGAAACATTTCTTTAAAAAAATAAATAAAGTCCCCTCTACAAACTAAGAGGCAGATTAATAACTTTGAATTCAGGTAAGAAGGAGGCTATCGCTTGGCTCTGTAGATTTGCATTTCATAAATAACTGACTAACCCGGCTAGGGACGTAGGGTTGTATCATCCAGGTCACGTGGAATTAAGAACAAGTGACACTTTATTAGGAGTGAAAAACAGCCTACACTGCCAGAGCCTGAGGAAAGGCTGGCGGATGCGGGTGGCGCGTGGAGACCGTTGAAGAGGAGGGCGGGTCGTTAACCGCCGTGGAACGCGGGCGCGGGGAAGATTCTAACGAGCCCCCGAGCCAAGTGGCTCCGCCTGACTAGAAACGCGGCTGCCAAGCGGGCGTTACACTTCGGAGGCAGCAGGGATCATACAGGGCTTCAAATGCAAGACAGCAGTCACCCTGCCTCCGCGGGAGAGCCACTGGGTCCGCGGCTCTGGGGGCACTCCCGCCGCGGCTGCTGGCGCGGGAGCCGGGGGTCCCCCTGGACACCCCGCAGTCCTGGGGCGCTGAGGTGAGCGGGAGCCCGCCGCAAGTTGCCGGAACTAGACGAGAAGTGCCTCTGCCCCACGCTCACCCACAGCCGCCCTGACCGGGCCAGGCCGGGCACCGCAACGCAACGCAACCCGCTGCCCTACTGACACGCGGCTCTGATGGCCAATCGGAGCTCTACGTTCCCCGAGGCTGCGGATCCGCCCCCTCCCTCAGCCGTGACCAATCAGAAAGACACATTCCTCCTCCCTTTCCTTCCCTTTTTTTTTTTTTTTTTTTTTAATTCTCCTCCCTTTCCTGACGGATGGGGACCGTGGCCAATCGGAGCATGAGAAGAGGTCTACGCTATAACTTCCCTCCACTAATCGCAGCTAGAGAGAGGAGAACGTAGGGGGAAATGGCCTGGAGTGGGAGAGGGAAGTGACCCCTTTCCCTCCGGGGGGCACCTCGCGTTGGCTGGGCCAATGAGTGGGCTCGTGGCCGCCCGGAGCGCGGGTCCCCGGCGGGGGAGGGGCGGCGCCGGCGCCGTGCAAGGGGGTTCCGGCCGCGACCCCTGGCGGCGGCCCCGGCGCGCGCACACGTTCCCGGCCAGGACCCGACACGGGGCTGGGCGGGGCCTGCGCGCGGGCGCCTCCGCTCTTAAGGTGGAGCCGCGCCCCTCGCACGGTGTAGCAGCTTGGCAACCCGGGGCGCTGGGATGAGCTGGGCTCCCCCTCATTAGAGAAGTAGGGCGGGGAGGGATCTCAAAGGGGTCGTCTAGTGCAGCAGCGTTTCTCCACTTGTGGGTCGTGACCCAAAAGTGGGTGGTAAAAATGGGAACAAACTTTACAAATTAATTCTTTCAAGGAGAAAAATGTGGGGAAATGATGGCTCTTCCCTTGCCAGGGGCTGCTTAGGGCTCCCCATGCCCCATGCACCCACCCCCTGCCCCTCACCGGGAGCAGTGGGTGGGGACTGGCCATCGATGTTTACAAATGGGTCCTGGTACAAAAAGGTTGAGGACCACTGATCTAGTGTAATGCAGCATAGCTGCAGGATCCAGACATGATCAAGGACCCTGTGGTTGTACTGACAAATCGTTGCTTAGTGATTCTCAACTGGGGAGGGTCAAGATCTTGAAAAGGAAGCAGTGCCACGTTAGCACCATTTGGTGTGCAAACCTAATTCCCATGATAAACCCAGAACTATCAAATCACAGGGTCTCAGATATTCTGACCTGTGTTGTCTGTGTTCTTGGCAGCAAAAGAATTTGCTCTTGTTGGTTTGTCTGTTGTCCAGAAATGAGGGAACACAAGCTAGCATTTTCTCAGGGGTGCCACAAGACTATCATGGGGTGACGAGTCTGGAAAGGTTGAGAACTGGTTTAGCAGAAATGCAAACCTTGCTGTTTTTCTTGGGAGATAATAAGACAGGTTATTGCGAATGGGCCCTGTTGCACCAGAAGGCTATGAGATAAACATACTTGGATTTGTGAGAGTATTACTTGGGATGTGAAGGTTTCAGTGCAGGATGTGAAATTACTTCACTTATAATTTGAATTTATTAACTAGAAGGACGAAAGTACAACGTAGGAGGGTGTGTTGCTGTAGGGGAGGGGAAATAATTTCATGCACAGAGTTAAGTTTCTGGACTCGATCTCACAAGGTCCCTTCCAGCCCCTAATGTCTATGAAAACAATTAGGGCATTGAGAGACATCAAATTTTTGTTGAAAGGAAACAGCACTTGCAGACATGGAGGCCTTTATCTTGCAAAAATAAAATTGCCTAAAATGTAGATTCCTAATGGGTGCATAGGCACTTGCCTGATACTCAGAAGTGCTGAACACCCTGCAGCTCCTATTGGTAATAGTGAGAGCTGTTGGCGTTTTCGAAAATCTGGGAAGCATGTAAAGGACCTAAAGTGCATGACTTTGGGGATTCTGTTTTTGAAAATAGCCTGCATTATCATAGGCAGGAGAGACAGCGGTAGGCAATACAGTATGATGGACAGAGTGGCACCACTAGGCTATGAGCGAGACCTGGCCTTGCAGAGCTCCTACAGGGGCCAGTGATTCAGGGTTGGGGCCCACCGCTGAAGTCCAGGAAATGAAGGAGGCATGGTAGCAGGGGCGAGTGACAGCTGTGTTAACCTCTATACCACTGTTGCTGCTTGCTCTGCTGCCACATCCAGTTCTGACCTGCAAGTTGCTCTGTGGGCCAGATCCAGCCCAGGGAAGGACAGGTGAGTTTGACAGCCCTGGACTATGTGATTCTAACAAGGAAAATTGAGTCTGGGGACATGGGTCTTTACCATTTCTAAGGAAAAGTACAAATAAAAATTCCCTCCTGTCAAACTCAGAGTAGCTAATATAGTTTTAAAAAACTATAGTCAGGGGAGATAAAAGTGTTTGGATACCTCCAGTTTACACGAGATTACAAGGGTACCTGTTTGCAGTCAACTGAAAATGGAGGAAACAGACCTTCTTTGGTCAGGATGCAAAAATTGATCCTCTTCCATCTACCACAAGCTTTGGTGTCATGTCTGCCAAATAACAAGTTACCTCCTACATCTTCCTGGATACCAGAAGCCCCAACTGTCCCCTACCCATCTGTCAACTCTTGCTTTCTCCAGAGAATATTCACGATTTGGCCATACATCTTCTGTACAAAAGTCTGTGGCGCCTTGAAAATTTGGGGACAGCATGAAATACCTGGAATGTACTATAAAAATAAATGATAGATTCTTCCTCCGCCATCTGCATACCTCCATCAGTTGTCTTTTGTCTTAGCTTGTGAGGTGGCTCTTTGGGGCAGGGATCATTTTGTTCTCTGTATATGACTTGTCCATGATGGGGGCTTTTCAACACTCCCCCAACACAGGTAATTTGGCTGAGCCTTGGTGGGTTTTATGTGCAAGGACATTTCTGTGTTTGAGTCCCTGTTTATAACTTTACATAGATCGATTTAATATTTTCAGGGATCTTCAAACATTTCATGCATCAGTGGCCTGAACTCTTGTTTCTGGGGAAAACCAAAGAGGGTGGAAATAGAAGTGCAAGGATCACCTGCCATCTGTTTATTACTTCCAGGCAACCATGCAGTTGGCTAGAGATCAGTCAACTGGCTGAGGACACCCATTAATGCTTTCCAGAACAATGATGCCCCTGCTCATCTTCCCACTAGGGTTTAACATGTTGAAATCTGGAATGATTTATGTCCCAACCAAATAATTACACTGGTGCAACAGGGAGAATGGTGGCATATGCACAACCCCTTGGAGGGGGGAAAATGGGGAAGGGAAATGAGGAACACAGTTTCTGGCAGGGGGGAAAGGTGTCTCACAGAGGACTGACTGTGGGGAGAGGGGGATGGAAGGACAATCAGAGCCATGGGGAATGGGAGGAAAGGGGCTGTACTCAGCTGCTGAAGAACATTGGGACAACAATATATAGGGAATGGGGTGTGTACAGAAGTCTGTATGCTGGGGATAGAATGGAGTGGGAGCACACAGAGTCCTGTCACAGGGTGCAGAGACTGGGAGCCCTGGTATAGGGTGAGGAATAGGGCCACTGGAGTCTTGGAGAGGTGGGGAAGAGGGAGAAAGGAGGGAAGCAGGGAAGGTGAATGGCTGGTGCGGGGGAAAGCAGGAATAGGACAGACAGAACCACTGGGTGTGACATACCGGATGGGAAATGAAGAAAATTATTCAATAAATGGCCCACAGACCCTGAGAGAGATCCCCACCTCCCCTATAATGACAGTATTCACTTTTAATTACCATTAGCCTTCCTTCTGAATTTACCTGAAAGCTGCCATAAGATTGCCAATGTGCACCTACGTGTTGCCCAGCCGCATGCCAGCCTGAAACTCCCACATGGGATGGGAGAGATTTATACAAACGGAGAGCACTTGCAGGGACAGCACGGCAGGGTGTGGGAGACTATGGCACAGATATGCATGGGGGAATTAGCTGGCAGCGCCAAGGATGAGAACACCACAGTGAAAAGGTGCTTATGCCATGATCAAAGAGAGATTTCTTTGGGTTTTGCACCACCAGGGTAAGGGTGAGAGATTGTGGCAGAGGTTTGTCAGAGAATATTATCAGATGGTTTGGAGAGGGGTTGGGGGGATGATTATACAGTGAGAAGCTGCCACACAACCCTCCACCAGGTGGAGGGGAACCAAAGGGGTGCAGTTATCACCTAAAGCTACCAGCAGGCATGAGGGGAAACATGTTTCAGGCATTGTACCTGGCAGTCATACAAGAGGATTGTTTTAAAGATTAAAAATAGGTTGAAGTCAAGGTAGCTGTGTACCTTATAGACTGACTGAGTCAAAGATACATATGTTTTTGTAAGCCCGGTTTAGCTCACGAGACCTTTCTTGCTTTGGGCAGGGACTTGGACTAGATGACCTCCTGAGGTCCCTTCCAGCCCTGCTTCTCTAGGACAGGGGTTTCCAACCCCCAGGCCGCAAAGGGTTGGCATCCAGTCCACAGGAGGGTTGTCTGCTGAACTGGAAGTCTGGAAGTGACCGGTATACTGTGGACCGGCAGCCAACCCTTTTTTATACTGAGAATTAAAAAGGGTTAGCTGCTGGCCTGCAGCATGCCGGTCACTGCTGGTCCACTTTTTGCCGGTCCACACCCACATCCAGTCCAGTTTGCTGATCCACAGCATAAAAAGGTTGGGAACCCCTGCTCTAGGATTTCTGTTCAATTTTGTTAACAGAGTCAAGGACTGTATTAAAATGGGGCTGAGTGAAACGTACTGGTACTACCGAAGACAGACGAGAAGGATGAGAAAGAAATGGCAGACCTCACATGGTGGAGAGGGGTCTGGCATCAACTTTTTCAGGGGGGGCCCTCTGAGGAGCGCAGTGGCTGGGGGTATGGAGATGGGTGTGCGGTGCAAACTGTGTAATGGGGTTTTTTTACATCAAGAACTTGGTAAACCGCTGCTCACTGGGGCACCCCTGGGGAAGACCAGGAGCAATGGATACAAACTCCTGGAAGGCTGCTTCAGGCTCAATTCCAGGAAAAACTCCTTCACAGTCAGTGGAATAAACTCCGGTGGTGGTGCAGTCGCCTACCCTGGAAATCATCAGGAGAAGACTGGACAGTCACCTTGCTGGGGTCACTTGACCCGTTGTCTTTTCCTGCCTAGTGCAGGGGGGCTGGACCCGATGTTCTACAAGGTCCCTTCCAGCCCCTAACAACTATGAATGGTTTAACTGTTGGAGTGTGCTTTGATCTGCGTGCCAAGATCATAGATCTTTAACAGACCAAATCATGCCAAGTGAACTGCAGGGGCTGCATGGCACAGTGTTGGAGGTGCAGTTTTATATATACATATATATATATACATATATACACACACACACACACACACACACACACACACACACACACACATATTTTTGCGCACACAAAAAAAACAGTAAAAAATTCATCAGTCTATAAGGTGCACCTCCACCCAGCCTTCTGCCCGGCTTCAGCCTCAGGGGGCTCACTTTGTCTCTAAGAAGGGGCCAGACGGGTCGTCCGCGCGTGGCCCACAGGATGCAGGGGCCGCGCGGGTTTCCTCCTGGGGCTCCAGCTGGGAGAAGGGCGTCTGGAAGAGCTTGTCCGAGCAGGGTCAGGGGGATGACGCCCGCGTCCCCTCCCTGCGCTTCACCCCGGGGCCCTGCTGTGTCCGGGCTGGTCTGCACTCCGCGGGGGGGGGAATGACACTGAGGGGTTTGGGCCGGGGACGCATCCCTTGGAGGAGGCTGTGGGGCGAGCTAAAGCCCACGCACGAGCCTCGCACCGTGGCCGCGCTGCCGGTGGGGGGGCCGAAGCGCCTCCTTAAGGCGGGGGCGGCGGGGGGCGGAGCGGGCCGGGGCGGAGCCGGGGCCTGCAGTGGAGCCGCAGCCCGGAGCCGCCGGCGGTAGCAGTGGCGGGGCCTGCACGGATCAGCGCCGCCCGCGCCCCCGGCCCAGCCCGCGGCCCGACAGGCGGCGGCGGAGGCGGCCCCAGGCCCTCCCTCGCGCCCGCCTCCCTGCTCCTCGCCCTCCTCCCGCCGCCAGCCGGGCCTGGGCCCGGGCCCGAGCCCGAGCCCGAGCCCGAGCCCCCGGCCGGGTAGTGGGGATCGGCCCCCGCCCCGGGGCCGCGGTGCTGCCCCGCCATTATTTACTTGACAGCTGCCTCGGCCCCCCCTGCCGCGGCCGGAGGAGGTAAGGGGGCAACCCCTGCCCACGCCTGCCCTGGCGCGGGGAGCCGGGCGGCCCCGGCCTAGCCTCGATTTTTCTTCTCTCCCCCTCAAGAGAGGCTTGTCCAAGGGGAAAGGAAAGCGCGAGAAGAGGCCATCTCCTGGGAGCGCCACCCCTGAAATAGCTGGTGGCTAAAAGGGGAGACGGGAGAGGAGGCTCCTTTGCGTCCTAGGATAATGCCAGGGACTTGAGGGGGGGCTGGCGACCCTTTTTTGCCCCTCAGGGTTTCTGGTTTCATCCGCCGCCCCTCCAGCCTCCCTGCGTGTCTGGAGGAAGAGTGTGGGATAGCTGGTGGCGGCGCCCCTGGGATGGGGCCCAGCAGAGGAGCGTGAAGGGCTGCCCCCCAAAAAGCCAGCGCTGGACACCAGCCCCCTCCCTGCAGACAATCTTCCAGACAGAGTGAGTGACCACATGACATCACCTTTCGCTCCCCCCTGCCTCTTCTTCCCTTTCCCCTTCTCCTGTCTCTTGCCCTTTTTCCTCCTCATGGCCTTCCCATGTCTTTTCTGTCTGGCCTTCTTGGTATTTTTTCCTTTTCTCCATCTTCTCTGTCTCCTTGTTTCTGAACCCTGCTTCCCCTCCCCTCCCCATTTCTCTTTCTCCATATGCCTTTTCCAGCTCTGTCACTAATCGTCATCTTGTATTTGTTATAAAGAGTTGTGCTGATTTCTCTTTCCAAGCGAATTGCTTCTGGGGCACCATAGTGCCCCCCCCAAATTGCAACAAGCCTTCTGTCTTTTTCCCCTTCCACTTTCTCAGAAGGCTGTATTGACTTTCTCCTGCGCTCACCTTTCATCATTACTCACATTAAATGAATTTCTATCATCCAGAGGTCAATGGGGAAGATCACATTGACTGAACAAGCTTTGGAGAGGCAGGGTGAATGCTAGTGCCTATGCCCTGAGCTGTGTGTCATGCTGCACTCATGGGGTTGTGGGTGTGAATCTTGGCCTCATTGCCTGGGGTGTGGATTGTGCTGTGCTTGGGTGGCTGGGGGTGCACATGAATCCTGGTGCTAGAGCCCTAGGACGCTGAGGAGCTGAGCTTGCAAATCTCAGAGCTACTAGTACTTTGGGACGTGGAGCCCTCTGCACTTGGGGGCTAAGGGTTTGAGTGGTGGTCTTGCCTGTGGGTCCTATTGGGCATGGGGTCTAAGACGGGGAATCCTAGTAGTGTGGGTGGAAGCCTTTTTGAAAGCTCAGGGGATCTGTTCCATCACTATTATCAATCCTATGTTGCTCCCTCTGGGTGAAGAGTCATGGGGAGCAGACCTTCAGTGCATGGGACAGTTAAATGCCACACCAAGTGAGCTCTGACACCAGGACAGCCCAGCCGTCCTCCCCCCACCTCCCAGTAAGCATAGTTGCCCTGGGTCATTCATTGGGAAATCTGGTCAAAGGGAGACTTCACCAGGGAGGAAGTGAATGTAGGTCCTGTGAGCAGATGCTCCGCCCCAAATACTTTGTCGCTCACCTGAGAGCTCTCTTTCTGTATTCAACACTAGTGCAGACTTCATTATGGCATGTCACTCCCCTGAGACAATTCTGAGGAAATCCAAGACCGGAGTATCCCTAGCCCTGACAAATACTGGCTCAGTATCCAGAAAGGGACTGCATAGTGAAAGGGAAATTCCAGAATGAGGATCAAGGGGGATTTCTTGGTGTGGCTGGGCAGGAAACTCAGGCCGTGGAATACCAGGTGCCCCCAAGGTGACAGCCCCTTCTGCCATGGCATTTTGCCCTCCCTCTTCTCCGTAGCATGGCACAGTGGTTTGTCCAGAGAGAGCCTGAACCCATAACGCATGTTTTCTAGATGTGCTGTCAGATGCCCTCCCACCTGTTGCCCTCTGGTTATGCAATCGGACTGTTTTGAGTAGAGGCATGTTATCTAGTGCTAGGAAGGAGATAACTGAGGCATTTTGGCCTTTGCACATTCAAGGGGGTTTGCTAGCTTTTCCTGCTCTCGGGGTTAATTTACCTTCCTCTGCCTTCACTCTCACAATAATGACTTGACATTTTTCTAGTGTCTTTGGTTCTGATGGATGCCAAAGCACTTGCAGAATGCATATACCACCCTTGCAGAAGTCTGCTCCCCCCCCCCCCAGCACATATATTTTTTTATGGGTGTATAACATTATTGTAATTTAATATTTTTCTCAGTTGTCATAATGAAAGACCAGAGTTTAAATTTTTGTGCCTGGGCTTTAAATATTCATGACAAAGATGCAAAGCTGATTGTGGTGCGTTGTGTGTGTGTAATTGTTTGTTGTTTGTACAGTAATCACTAAAGGAGTGTATTCAGTGCTATTTCAAGCACAAAAATTAAAGCAATCTCTGCCCTAAAGAGCTTGCAATTTGAAAGACAGACTAGCAGAAGCCAGGAGATGCTGGTAAACTGAGAAGAGGGGATAACCTTAGAGGTGCATGGTGCACATGAATTGTTACTTGGGTCTGAAATGCAGCTGCCTCTGAGGTGGAATGCTGCAGCCATCCTGCCCCAGCGATGGGATATAAAGGTGCTAATAGAAGGGAAAGGGAAGAAGGTTATGTATTTCCATAAATATGAAAGTCTTCACAGGCAAATTTAAATCTTTGCCTATAGGAGTTTTGGCTAAGACTTTCCTAAAATATAGATTTTGAATCCTTATTCAGACACTTAAATTGGTGACCCTGATTCTCCAAAGAACTCTGCAGCTCTTGATTGACTTTGGGGAGAGCTGGGTGATGCTCACCATTTTGAAAATGAGGCCATTTATTTAATTGCCCAAATATTGATTTAGAAGTTTAAATTCAGGCACTCAGGATAGCAAATCTTGGCTTTGCAGTATAAGCAATCCAATCTCTTTGAATGCCCTCAACTCCTGAGGAAGTCAGTGGGGGTCTGAGGATACACAGCACTCTTCTGGGTCAGGCCCTAAATAAGATTAAATGAGAGGGTCTGGAGAGGAGTAGAAGGAGGATTATGCTGTTGTGGTTCTGTGGTAGAACTTTTTGCCTGCTTTGTGGAAGACCTGGGTTCAATTCCCTGCTGTGTATAAACCTGCTGTTTTGGTTCAGTGGTAGAATTCATGCCTGCCTTCCTGGACACGTATATATTTCCTGCCTCAGGCAGGGGGTTGGGCTAGATGACCTCTGGAGGTCCCTTCCAGCCTTGTGACTATATGACATTCTATGACATAACAATGAAAGATCACGTGATGACATTCATGTTAAGTACATGTCTTGGTTCTTGTTCGAGTTTTGTTTTCAAATCCATGGGCCTATGGACAGCATCTGGGATCTGGGTAAGGGGTCGGGCAAATCCGTATGTGGCTGAAATGGCACGGATTGTTTAAGGAGGCTGAATGGTATTACCTGTTCTGGGATTTGGCTACATCTCCCAATCCTTGCAAAAATTATTGATGCTTCTGCTCAAAGTGTATAACTTCTTTTTTGTTTGTAGGAAATGGTTTACTGACTTTGAGTGCTGGGGCGATCTGGAGGCTGTTCCTGGAGAAATGTTCTTTTAGGCATCAGCCATGTACCACCAGCCCTGCCACTTTGTAGCCACCTCTAGTAGGGAGTTTGATTTTTTTTTTTTTTGTTACACTTCAGACCTTTGGCTTTGGTGCTGAAAATGCTAGAAGGGAGACTTCAGTACTGGTGCAATATGGACATCTGTCTGTGAAGAGCTTGACTTGAAGAAATAATTCCCTTCATGCAGCTGTGAGATAGGAATGGCTTTTGGTCATTCCTAATCAAGAGGTGAAAGGCTTTCTCTCATTTTCCCATTCTTCCCCAATAACCATGCCCTCTCCCCAGCTTAGACCAGAATCACAGTCTTAGTCAGGGCCCTGTACATCTTGCAGTTCTTTAGCCAGCAAATCGTGCTTCAGAACTGTGCTCATATTGTTTTAAATAAACATTTCTCTAGCCTGAACGTTTGTGAAGATAACTTTGAAAATATTAACCGAGTGGCCATGTCCGCAGAGAGCTTGAAGCAGCATCTCTGAGACACTGACTGCTCTTTCTGTAATTTCTCCCTTGTCATGTTAACCTGACACAAAGATGGCCATAAACATAATCCACAGCAAGCAATACTGCCATTTTAGCAGAAACACCCTGCGAATGTGGATATCTTACAATTAACACCTGCCTGCCACTCTTTCACAGATGTCTATAACCCCAACTGTTCCCTCTTCAGGTATCAAAATCTCTAGCTTCTCTGTGACCATTTGTACTATGATGCAGCAGTGCAACTTGCAAGCAGAAATCTACAGTATATTAAAAGTGAAACCATGGGGACAGTGCAAGACCAATTGAATTTAATACAAAAATGAATAGCACCAAGGAGACTGTGCCCAGTAAACTGGTTCTTTTCCTATTTACTACATTCTGACACTTCCATTTTAAAATTTCAGTGGAGTTGGTGCAGAATATCCAGTATGTCTCATAACCCAGAGATCCTGCAGTGGAGTTTAGGACTGGTTTGCTGTAGTGGATTCTCTGTGGTTCATTGAGATGTGAAAGGCTCCTGTCCCATCCTTCTATTCCTCATCCCAGCATGGGGCCTGATTTGGATTGGCTTATTGTCTCCTTGCAGTGTCTCGTTACACTGCCTCTTCTCACCCTATGGCAGCCCCCTTCTCAAATCCCTTCACTGGCTTCCTATCTGGTATCGCACCATATTCAAGTTCCTCCCCTGCTTGTTTCCACCCTGCCTACATCTCTGCTCTCATTTCCTCCTACACTCCTGTACTCCTCCCAGTTCTGTCTACTGCTCTGCTTTTCTTTCTCCTCACTACACTTTTGGCACTTTCTCCTGTTGCCCTGTATGTCTAGGACACACACCCTGTCCTCATACGTGCCAAGTGCCCTCCATCTTCTCCTTAAGACGCTTTTCTTCCAAAAACTCTCCCTTTCTATGAATCATTGCCTTTCCCTGCCTTTTCCTACCTTTGGATTATATCAAGTGCCATGTCCTTTTATGCAGCTATACAATGAATAAACATTCTGATCCTTCTGAAGTAGCTAGTCCTGCCAGCCTGGAGCTAGCAGTGTTGCTTTAGAAGTGACAGGCTCCATAATCCATCTGACTCACCCACTCTCCCACCCTTCCTCTTCTTCCCCCCCTTCAGGTGCAGCTGGACTTTAATGGGTGATCTAAAGTTAAAAGGCCTGAGGTTGCATTTTCTTATTCTCCTGGATTCCTTTCAGCCCTGCAGGATCTTAGGCTTGGATTGGAACCCTAGAAGTGAAAGATTTGGGCAGGCTTCCATTTCCCTCATCCCTCTGAGCCAGCCACTTCAACTGGTACAGAGCTGGGTTAAAATAAGTGACCTGTAAAGGGAAAAAGAATGGATCCATGCTGCTCTCTTTATGTATGAAGGAGCCTGAAAAAATGGTGGGAGATAAAATGAGGGTTGTGGGGAGAGGTTCTTATATAGATCGAAACAAATCTATATTTCTTTGTTTTTATACATTAGAAATAGAGGCCTTGGTCACACAGTTTTTGTCTAGCTGACTAGGGTAGAACTGGTAGAATTCTATAGCCTCATATTATTGTTGGATTTTTGGTTGTAGTCATGTTGGTCTAAGCTTGCTAAGAACTTTTTTCCAACTACTCAGTTGGTCTAATAAAAGATATCACATCTACCCAAAGAACCTTGCCTGCCTATAACCTCATAAGTATTAAAGTGGTGAAATCTGTACACTTGAGGAAGAGACCAGAGCCTTCACAGTCCTGCACAACTGAAGCAGGAATGTTGAATTTTTCACAACAGTTTTTCTTCTGAACTGCTGTTAAACAAAAAAAATAAATAATAATTCCAAATCCTGCTTTCTCCTCATAGTTTATTTTAAGGATGGCAAAGTAAGCAGAGTTTAAATAACTTCTTTAAAAATGCCTTCCACGTCCTCGGATGTCTAACAAAAACACGGGGGGGGAGCCCACTGCAAAGGAGACATGGGTGATGTGGGACAAATCACTTCACTGTCCTGTGCCTCAGTCCACCTTTCTGAAGGTGGTAATGGTACTGATCCTTTATAAATTGTTTGGATGTACAAGGATTGAAAGTGGATGTACAAGGATGGAAAGTGCTATATATAAAGAGCTGGATTTATTATTCCCAGTGTATCTAAGGTACTGAACAGAAGGAACAACCTTGGGAAATTAAACAAAAAACCTTTCAGGCCTTCAAGGAGAAGCAAATAGAGTGCAAACCTTTTTTTTTTTCCCCCCCTTTGCGGTGAAAAGTGCATTACCTAGTCCTCAGCCTAGAACTGCTTTTTGCCTTGGCTTAAGCGCAGATATCCTGGATCTCATGAAACCTCTCTTAAGGTCTCTTATAACCCTTTCTCAGCCAGATCTTAAGGTCTCTGTGCTATCTTTTTTTCCTGGCTTCTTGGTGTTTCTGATGCTTGATTCTTGAAATTTTGTTCTCTCTTGACTTGTGGCTATACCGTGCCCTAGTTCTGTCCTTTTGCTTCCGTCACTTGTTCAGTGTCCATTACTGTACAGGTCTCTCACAGCTCCTGCTTCAGCCCACTCACTCTCTTTGGATGAACTCATCTATTCACTTGGCTTCACTACCATCTTAATGCTAGTGATTCTCAAACTTCTCTCCTCAGTCTTGCATCTCGGCGTCTCTTTTTGGTATGTTCCCTTAAATGACTTGCTGACAGCTTAAGTTTATCACAGCCAAAATGGAATTCTGTAAAGTCCCTCTGAACAACCTTCCCCATCAATTAATTCCCCCACCCTTTCTTCATCTCTGTGGTAACACCACATCTACTCCTAATCTTCCAAACCCACAGCCTGGGTGTTCACTGACTGTTTTGTGCCAGACATAGACACTTTGTTTATACCCTACTGGATCTTCTTTAGCTTCTCTAAATTCAACCCTTTCTCCATGCAGCTAAAATTCCTGTCCAAGATAGCACTCTCTTCCACTTTGACTGCTACAACAGCCTCCTGACTACCCCCCTTGACAATCATGTCACCCCTCCAGTCCATTTAAACACAGTTGCTAAGGCTATCCTCATGGATAATTGTTCTCTACATGATCGTTTCCCCCCAGTCTAGTTTTCCCACCCCCCCCCTTAGCCACCCCATTAAATTCCAGTTGCTTATCCTTGCTTTAACGCCTTTTGTATTTTGGCATCTCCCTTCTTGTCTGCCCATGTCTTGGATTGCACTGTCCTCTTGCTCTCCCAACAAGGACAGCTTGACCACTTGCTTTTCCACTTCTGTGACTTTACCCTGTGTTATGTCTATACCATACGCAAGGGAAGTATAGACTGGCAGTGAGAAAACATTATCTTGCCTTCCTTCAGATCCCTCCTCGGCTGACTTCTGCCTGGATACCTACAGGAAAACTGCCGACCTATGATGGCCAAACATATTGGGGATTGCACACTTACATACTTACATCCATAGTTTATTCATAAATGTCAAATTAGATATAAAGTTAACTGGATTGTTACCCTTATCTTCATGTTCCACTTTCCTGATATGGGAGAGTGCTTAAAAAAAAAAAAAAGGCTAGAAAAAGCTGAGACTTCCCTCTCACAGCAAGGAGGAATGAGGGACAGAATAGAGTATCAGGAAGAAGACTCATGGCTCCGTGAGGTTGCAGGGGAGAGAGGAAACTGTCTTCAGCATCTGGAGGGTATGGGAAAGGGGACATAAGGCTTTATTGGACCACTCCTGTTCAGATGGTGGCAAGACAAATGTGAGCCCATTTCAGGACACGCACTCTTTGGTTGAGATCTTAGGGCCATTCTCCTTCCCAGCCACAGCAAGTGGATAAAATAGTTTTTCTTCTCCCTAGAGCACTACCTCTTCTGTTAGGCTTTCTGCCCTCAGCTTTCATACCTGTGTCCCTCAGTGGGTTAACTGCTCTGTTTATCTCACTGTTGCCTCTCTCAGCACCATCCTCTTCTCCCCACCCCCCTTTCCCTAATCTGTGTGTTTTAAATTACTTTATTCCTCTCTATTTAGTGTCTCTGCTGTTTGCAAGTCCATTCATAGCATCTGACTAAGTAGGCCGAAAGTTCCTGCCTCTCCGAATAAGTTAGTCTGTAAGGTGCTACCCTGCCCTACGTAACTTCAGACTAACATGGCTAGCATCTCTCTGTCATTTATATATGTTGTTTTCAATTAAAAGCTTGTCCGTTAAAAATTTGAGGGATGACAGTGGTCCATTGATTGAGGACATTTGGGAGCCACTGTTTTAGGCAAGCCAGAGATTGCTGGGACACTGTGGGACTGTTTGCTATCTCATCAGTAGAAGAATATGTTATGTGGTCTGCTTCTGGCCATGTAGAATAAGTGTCATATCTGTAGAAGTCCATTTGCTCATTAATTTCTAGAAACTTGGTGTGCAGCCCCTGCCAGGGCTTAGAATCCACTTCTACAGATGACATAACCTGGTGTTTGACATGTTTTAGTGCAGGGGTCAGCAATTATTTTGGGTGGAGAGCCACTTACTGAGTTTTGGCAAGTCATCAAGGGCTGCATGATAGGCAGCTAGGGGCAGATAATTTTCTAACTTTTTTAGGGGCCCCGCTGGCTGGATAGAATGGCCTGGCAGGCCACATCTTGCCCACCCCTGTTTTAGTGACTCCTGAAGGGTTCACATTGACTGAACTCTCAGTGGTTTAACTTCCTGTGAATAGGTTTCAAACACTTCTAGTCAGATTTAATTTTAAGTATGCATGGATGGCATTCATGTTACCCAACCAGTCTGCTGATGTGTAAGCTTTGTAGTATTGCTAGTATTATATCGCATAGGAAATGGTCATTTTTTCCACTGATAAATCCATTTTTATGGAAATAAGTATAACATCTCATATATGAAAATGCATGACGTTCTTTTATCCTTAGTTTCTATAGCTATCTCTTCTGTAGTAATGAGATCTGCACAAGATACTGCATTTACTTGAATATAAGATGATGCCCCAATAATTAAATTTTATGTATGGAAAATCTATAAATTTGCTATAATTTTCTAGGTATAGAATCTAATTGTTGGAGTGTTATCTTGAATTTGGCCCCTTCCCACTGTTACAATAGAGAAAATAAATCTGGGGGTCAGGTAGCCCTTTTGCCCTCTGCACCTCCAACTTCTTCTCCCTGCAGCCCCTTCCCTTTTTCTTTACTCTGAGACCCTGCTCTCCTTGAGCACGTGGAAGTGAGGAGTCAATTAAAAAACACTGATCTTGAAATAAACATAGCTGTAATAATTCCATGTAGTGCCAATAGACTTAGTTAATCCAGAATTGATGTATTTTACCTTTTTGAAATTGCTGCAAGTTTTTTAGCACAGGTACTCCATAAACACACTTTTAAGTAGCACTTTGGCACCTGCTTATATACAGTACAAACTATGCATGATATTAGTCCAAAGCCAACAAGCTCATGATTTATCATAGTTCTTTGGGCTGGGCCCCAGCAGTCTCAACAGCATTTTAAGCCATGATGACCACACAAATCAGCACTGTTCATTGTGTGTGTTTGTGTGTCTACTGCAGATACCCTCCCCTAACCCCACAAAAGATCCACGTGCAATTAGCCCCCACTCACAAGTGGAATTGAGTATTCTTGTCACAAACCCCAGGGATCTTCCAAAAATTTACATGCAGATGAGTTGCAAGGCAACCTGTTCTGGTTCCACCTCACGGAGGGTGCAACCACAGTAATATATAACAAGCTGAGAGAGGGAGCAACTGAACGACCGTGGGCAATTTGTTTGGGCCCCCATCTGATGACGTCTGCCAGATATTTAAGGCAGATGAAGAAGCAGGAATAATTGGAAATGGGACAGAAAGGTGCAGTTCAGCTCTGGGAGTAAGGAGGAAATCTACATATATATAAAGTAATGGCTCACCATGACTTAAAAAAAGTTAGCACTGAGAGGTACTGCACTCCATATATCTTATTCACGTCAACTGCACTAATCTATCTTTGTATGCCTGGGAGATACCATTAGGTGGTTTTCTGCCCTGGTAGTTTTACTTGCCTGGCAGGGGAGAGATCCTTCTTTTCAACCTTGATTGACTCAGTATATTTAGAGAGTAAAGGCTTATCTGTTGCACTGCAGGTAGGTCAACCCCTGTGAGAGTCTACAAATGCCTCCAAATGCGAGTATGTTGGCTACACAATTTACAGGTTTGGGGAATTGCTGCTGGGCTTTACCCCAGCTTGTTTTTGGCTTGGGGAGCAAGCAAGATTAGGGAGCATCTGAACTCCAAGGCCTCTGGGATTGAGGTTTGGGGCTTGCATATAGGATGCCTGCTATGGATTTGGGAGTGAGTATCTGAAGCCTCAGGCCAGAAGAGTCTGGGAGGTAGCGCAACACGGACTTGAATGATTTACACTCTGCTCAGTTGATAGAATTTGGAACTGATTTGGCTGATTTGGGTGAAAACACAAAATTAAAAAAAAAGAAGTGGTGAGCCTTTTGGCTAAGATCAATCAGTTTAGTTACGAAATGGAGGGTGTCAGGGTTGGCTCTGGCCCGCCTGGTGTCAGCCTGGTAGCAGCAGTACCTCCAGGCTCGGTGCCAGTTTCCTGAAGAGGGAGCACCTGCCCTCCCCCCTTTTTCTTTTTTTTGGCCCTTTTAAAAAAAAAAAAAAATCCCATCAGCATGTTTGCCTCATAGGGACCACATATTTTATAGTCATGCTCAGTGTTGGCTGCCTTAAATCAACTTCCATTGCTGAATACATGCTGTTTTTTTGTCAGCAGTTTAATGATAGACAATGTATTTAATGAGATTTTCTTGTATGTGAATGCAAGATGAGGGGCTTCTTCCCCATGCTGTTTGGGGGGAAAAAGCTTGTCTTGTAGTTGAGTAAATATGCTATTTCATATCTGATTCTTTTTTTGATATAGTCTCTAAATTTCAGTGGCAGTCTGGGTACTATATACGTATTAAGTACAAGACCTATCCTTCCTGGAAGGTTTGTACTGGGTATCATAATGGTGCACCCAAGATTAAAACACTCTTGTGAATTCTGCTTGTTTCAAGGGGTAAAATACTTTCTTTTGAATATAGTTTTTCTGTGACCGGCTCATAACTGGTTTCTAAGGCAAATTTCATTCTAAATAAGTACTCATAAAATTGAGTTACTTGAAAAATAATGTCCAATGTCTCTTTCACAGTGTAAGAGAAATTGTTCTGTTAATATTGTTGAAGTAAATGTCATGGATTTCTCCTTCCCACCTTTGCATATGTTCAAAATTAGAGTTCCTAGCTGTATTCATAAAGCATTTCACCGTAATTGAGGAATACCCTGGATTAAAAACTGCCAGAACAGTAGAATTGTTAATTGCACTTCTTAAAAAGCCTTATTTTGTCTTTTGTTCCAAGTCCACTTACATTTTTTCCTTGTAATATCGATACCATTGTTGTTATAGATGTACTTGGGGTAAGTCTTTCATAGTAGTTTTAACAGTTAAAAATGATCCCAGCTTGAAAGCATTTTTAAGTATATAGCCACATTCTTGATAGCATGAATACTGTCTTTTAACAGGTGTTTTGCCTTCTCCCTTCTGCACCTATGCTGTTCTATAAATAGCCAAGTTATTTGTTAACTTTGAACCCATATTCTTGCAATGTTTACAGTATCCCTCAGAATTTCTCAAGGGTCCCTCTGCATTTCTCTCATATCTACATAGCATACAATAAAATAGAAGCCTTTGAGAGCTCAATAGATTCATTTTTTTAACTAGGCAAGACATACTACATGGTAACCTTTCAAGCCCTTTGTGCATCTCCACAGCAAAGCTATTAAAACTTTAATAGTGAATGTTGCATCCTAGCCCTCAGTTATTAGAATCTGGCTCTAAGACCACTTGTTGATGCGTTTAAAGCAGGTCATGTTCTGTAAACTTCACCCTTACTGCCAGTTTTGCACATAAATTCTGTGATTTTGGAAGTAGATGCTGATCCATTTCCAAACTGGGGTTTATGGTGACTTTATAGTCCCCACAATTCCTCACACTTCATCAGTTTCAGGAACACACACAGGCAGTGCAGTTTCTTCATTAAACTCAAGATAGGCAATTAGAGAAACTGCAGGAGCAGAGTAATTTCATATCTGTAGGATTTCACAAAACATAAGGCACTGGTTGAGCCTTAGAAAATGCAGGTTTGGCCTTTTTTTTTTTTTTTTAGCGTGTGCCATTATGCCTTTTGCTAAACTTGTGATACATCAAACATAGATTCATGTTTCTTTCCAGTTTACCAGCAGACCTAGTCTGTGATGTACTGTACTTCACTAATTGGCAGAAACTGTTTTCATAATACAGGACTGTATCCCTATAACAATTACCAAGTACCCTTGTAATTTACATCTATCAGCAAACATCCACAACTTCTCTTCCTTTGACTATGATGCTTTTCAGTTTCTCTTACTGTCAGACTGATCAGGAAATCTGGTAGAAATTGCAACTGTTGCATCACTGGTATCTATTTGCATGAACACAGCCTGCAAGGTTTGTGTCTTCTCTGTTGCACTGCAGACTTCTCCGTACTGGTGTCATAGGCCATCTTGTTAGGGACAAGCACAGATTTTGTAATAGTCTCCTTCATATTCACAGAGCTAGTATCGTGCTACGTGCTGTTAGGTGACAATAACTTCCTTTTGTTGAATTCCTTTTTCCTTTGTGGCATATGACAAGCATGGTCTGTGTGTCCCGTTACCACATCTCCAGCACCTCATCTTATTGTAAAAATATTACTCTGCTTGCTGGGTTGTTTCCAAGCAATGGAAATGTGATTCTCGGTACAGTGACTTCTGTCATCTCTTTGCTGTCAGGGCTGGTTTTCTTTTTTCATGCAGCATATAAGCAAAAGGGTTTTCTTTTGATTGACTCGAATACCAATCGTGTGTCCACTGCTCTTTCCAGATTAGATTTCCTTTTATGAACAATATGCAGTAGCCTCTCTCTTCATTCTGGATCTCCAATTCCAGAAACAAGCAATTCCCTAAGGGCTTCTCACAGATAGTTATTAAAATGGTAGGTGGTAGACAGCAATTTGAGACTAGGCAGGAAATCAGATATGCCTTCTCCTTCGTTCTGGTTTCTTACGTGAAATTTCCCTTTCTCAATGAGGAAGCTTGCTTGGGTTAGATAACATTTTAAACATCTAATTCCTGTGATACGAGTCCATATCTCCTGGTTCCTGAGGGAAAATACAAGCCTTTCAAAACGGCAAACGTCTCTTGCAGCTAGAGTTAGGAAAATTGATTTCTTCCCCTGCTCCCCTTTCTGGCACTGGGATAAAAATATTGCAGCACTCTTTGCACATATACTTCAAAATCCTCATTTCTTTCTTCAGAGTAGAAGTTGTCTGTTTTTCCAGGTATAGCCATTTTTACCCTTTTTTATTCTTTTCCTTTTTGGAAGCTTTAAATGTTTGGGCCAGCAGTTTAATTGGATCAGAATAACAACAAGAAAAAATAAAGTGGCAGTGAATCTAGTTAGTAGATTGTGTGTCTTTAACAGGTTACACCCAGTCTCATTTCATTCACGCTGTCACTGTACAGCTTCAGCTGCAGCCGATTCCAAACCGACAAGTCTTTGAACATGGCCTCAAAGAGGCAACTAAGCCATAACCACACTCACCACAGTTTTTAAAGTGCTATGCATCATAGCCAGGATTTTTCAGTCCTGCCATGCTGGATAGGAAGTACCTGGCTAAGAGAGACAATTTTGCAAAACATCAGGACAGCCAAAGTATTAAATTCTTTGGCCAATCAGTGCCATGTGCAGCACAGGAAATCTGAGACAGGGGAGGGCCAGGTTTCATTTTTGGCCTCAGACAGTCACTGCTCCCAGGATGTTTAAAGCAAGACAGCAGCTTGTTCTGAGACAAGTAGTTAAATATTACTTGTCTGGAGTGAATCTGTGGTTATTCAAAGCCACCCGATGATAGGATTTTCCTTTAGTAATTCCCATTCTGCCTGAAATTTACAAACCACCATATGCTTAAATGCAGATTTAAGATCACTCCTCCATCACCCTTGCCCTTCTTGATTTGGGATTATAGTGGAGATTAGTGCCCAGATAGGAAGGCTGTGTATCCTAGGGTTACCATACTTCGGGATTTTCCTGGACATGTCCTTTTTTTGGGTCATCCCATCTCTGTCTGGGTGGTTTCTTAAAATAATCAACAGAAGTCCAGGATTTTGCTCTGCTCAGCATCAAAGTTTTTCCTAGTACTTTCTGGCTTGCCGTAGCAAGGAGCTGCTTGGGGCTGGAGAGAGCAGGGGGCGGAGGGTGATTGGAGGCGGGGGGCATCATGTGCATCTGTGCACATACGCACACGTGGCTGACGTGCAGCCAGGGAGGCCCCAGCAGCTGCATGCAGATAAGTCTATGGGGGGTGGGAGTTGGAGGCCCAGGGCTTGGGGACTGTCTGGGGAAGGAGGGGTGTGCGTGCACGCACACGTGCGCCTGTTGGTGCTGAGGGGGACATTGGAGCAGCAATAGGGCGGGGGAGACTCCTGTCAATCCAGCTGGGGAAGGGGGTGGAGGGGCCCTTCTGGGGCAGCAGGGAAATGTGTGGCCTGGCCAGCAGCACTGGGGTCAGTGCCCTCAGGGGTGGGGCAGCTGGGAGATGTTGCAGAGCTGGGGTTGATCAGGGGCTGCGGGCCAGGAGTGGGGGGCGTGGGGGGGGCAGAGCTGTGGCTTAGGAATGAGGGGTCCCATACCTCCCCCGGTACTATGGGTTGGGAGTGTGGGGCACAGGTAGTAGGGTTGCAGGTTGGGAGTGAGGGGCACCAGCATGGTCTGGGGGGCAGGGTACTGGGGGTCATGAGTGAAGGGCAGCAACAAGGCTGGGGGGGCTGTGGCTTGGGAGTGAGGGACAAGGGTAGGTGTAGCAGGGTAGGCTACCTAGGGGTGGCCACGTTTACCCCCAGTTCCTGAACCATGCCAGTTTTGCCCTACAAGCACCCTCATTCTCTCCTGCCATGTCTTGTTGGTATGATGAATATAGGAAGGCTGCCCTTGAGCTTTAGTTTTGGACACTGTCAGGCTAGATCGCATTAACCCTGTTGTTTCTAAACCCCTTGACGTCCCGCTTCACTGTGGATGGTTCCCGAGTCTGTCAGCCTTATGGGCCATATGCGTGGCTCCAACCACCCCTTTACCACACCCCAAGCCTCACAGATGATACTGGCATTGTCTTGCCTAGGCCTCGTATTAATTCAGCCCCTTGTCCTCGCTGGGCTGTCTGCACCCTCCCTGGCACCGGGCTCTCCGCAGCCCTGTCTCTGCACCCTCTTTGGCACCGGGTTCTGTTCCCCCCCACCATATGCTGCACCCTCTCTGGTGCCAGGGTCCCCACACTGCAGTGGGCCCCAATGAGGCCGCCTCCTTCCCCAAAAAGCTGCACCCAAACCACCGGTGTTATCGGACAGCACACCAACCACAGCCAACCACCATGAGTTCCGGACTGTAATGTGACACAAAACTCATGTCATGCTGTGCCCCTTTGAAAGAGTAAAACTCCCTCTCTGAGGCTCAGTGCCTAATAGGCAAGGATACCTTATGGGCTCCTGGTGTGCCCTTTGTTCTAAGGGTAGCATATCTGCCAGCTACCACATCTCTGGGCCCTTCCTTTGTATGGGCTCCTTCCCCTTCAGCTGCTGGTAGGGAACCAACTCCCTGGTCCCAGCCCTGGGGTTTATATGGGCCTAGGGCCCTGCCTCCTCTGGCCAGCTGATCAGGTGCAGGTGCGGCCAGTACCCTCATTAACTGGTTGTCATGGCAACCTGCACCTGGGTTCTTATCTCTGCTCTAAGAGGAGCAGGCACCTTAGTGCCCTGTGACAGTAGGGCATGGGCATATCACTGCCCCCCCACCATGGCAGGTGTCCTCTTCTTTGAAACTGGAAATATGGTAACCCTGTTGTATCCCTGATGTTCGCAAATAATGCATTTCATTTGAAATTCTCTTCCTCATTACAATGCTAGCTAGTTGATGCAGTTGGACCTACCAAAATACATTGATTTGGGCTGAATATATTGGTTCTGTTAAGAAGCTCTTTCTGAGGGAAATCATAGGACTGGGGCTAAGGGAATGAAGGCCTGACTGGGAAATGGAGATTGAAGGAATCGTGTGTTGTAGTTGCTCCAGTTTATGCTCATTTGACATTACTAAGAAATGTAAAGCTGGTTCACTATTTGGATGGAAGATATGTGAGGGGATAGACATTCAAACAGGTTACCTCAGCATTAACTTGTGGTCTAGGTTGTTCCTAAAGCCATTGTGCTGCTTAAATTGACACCTTAAGAGGAGATGTAGAGGTGAAGGCCTGATTTCCTGCGGTCATTAAAGGTCTCACATCATCTTTCATATGAGACAGAATAATACACCCGATGTTGCAGCAAGGCTAAAGTTTCAGCAAGTCTCCTCTGAAGTAGTTCATACAATTTTTATCTGACATTGGGCTCTTCACTTCCTGTCCTAAGCAGTTGTTAGCTTGGCTCTGTATTTTTAAGCAGCTCCTGCACTTCCCATCAGAAGTCGCGGTGATTCAGCAGCGGGTGATTCTTGTGTGTGTGTACAACCACCAAACTTGCATTGAAGTTGCATACTTTTTCTCTTCAGTCAAGACATGCAGAAGTTCAGCTTTTTAGCCTGTGCTTGGGGTCGAAGGTAACCCATTTCTCACCTTGCATGCATTTCCCAGAGGAGTCGGGTAAGCACAATGCTGCCTGCCTGAGATGGAATTGAACCCGTTGCACTTTAACCTGGCATTTAAGTGTGTAACTGATAATGCAAACTAGTCTCTCAGGGTTGGGTTGGCAGGTTAAGTGCCCTGTGAAAACTATCACTTTCCCTACCATGAACTTCGTTTCAGTTTTTTTAACTTAATTTTTCTGGTTTCAGCACATTTTTTGAGAGAGAGAATGGGATGTCTTTACGCTTTGCATATATTTTGTTTTGTAATTCCAGAGTCCTACAGCTAAAAATCTCACAAATGTGGACTTCCACTGTGAAACAGCTACATAAAATCACAGCGGCATACTATGGATTAATCCGTTATCCTGTACATGTTGTTGTTGTAGCTGGCATTTTTACTAATGCATTTCTACAAGACTAAACATGCAATTGCTGTTTATTTCATGTGTGCTTTTCCCCCCACATTTACTTGGAGATGGTTCTTCAGCAAGGACTGGTCATTGGGGATGTCACTAATCCACCCCCAAACCAAGTTGCTTTTAGGGCTCATCAACAGGGATACTGCAGAATTAGATTTACTTCTGCAGTGTTTAGTCTTTACTTGCAGCTAGTGTGAAGCTGTGTTCATTTTGTCATCTTTATGCCCAAATGTATCATAGGATCTCTCACTCACACTCACACTTTTGTGATTTCCTCTTATAACTGTACAATAATTCAATAAGGTATGTCTTCATACATGTTAGAGGCTGGAAGGGTATTCATGAAACATTCCCATCTGTAGAAGGTCACATTTGCTCCTTGTATACATTACCAAATGGGCCCCAAAAACTTTTGGAAAGGGGAGTGACACGCCTTTAGTCACGCCCACCTGGTGAAGAGCGAAAGCCCATCTGCATAAAATTGATTCTCCCCAGAAACAAGAGTGCCTGAGTGCTGGTGCCTGAGAAGGGGGAGGGTGGAAGGCAGGGTGGGGAGTTCAAGAAATCCCTAGGGAAGGGGGGATATTTTGTGGCCCCAGCCAAAGCTTGGAGAATCCATCTAGGCCTCAGCTAGGGCAAGCTAAATGAGTCTGACAGGATGCTAGCTAAGAAAAGCCATGTTCAGAGAAATCACTGGTTAAAACAGGGGCGGGCAATTATTTCAGGCGGAGGGCCGCTTGCCCAGTTTTGGCAAGCTGTTGATGGCTGCATGGGTAGCCCCACCCATTGACAGGTGCCCCACCCCCTGGTCACCATCTTGGGCCCAATGTCTCAGTGTCTTGGGACCAATGTCCTAGGGCCAGCACTGGTGGGGCGCAGAGCGGGGTGCAGGCTGGCAGGGGTCTGTTGAGCTGGGCTGGGCTGCACCAGCAGGGAGAGTGGGGAGCTGGCCTGGCTCCATAGAGCCCCTGCTCTGGATCCTGCCAGCGTTGGACCTGGGACACTGGTGTGGGCCTCACACTCCTGCTCACTCCCAGTGCCCCCAGCCCCGTGGTACAGGCTGGGGGCAGCGTGCAGCCCTGACCCTGCACTCACCGGCAGGGAAGGAGCTGGTGCAGAGTGCAGGGAAAAGCAGCCCCTCACCCACCCTATGGCCAGTGTTCCCTGCTCGCAGCCTGTGCGGGGCTCTCCTGAGCAGGCACAAGCAGCCCCACGGGGCTGTGAGCGGCTGCAGCATAGGGTGCCAGCCACAGGGTGGGCAAGGGGCCGCTTTTCCCTCCGTACTCAGCACCAGCTTGTAACCCACCCCCGCTGCCAGCCTGGCCCCGCACCGGCTCCAGGCTTGCCCGTCAGGACTATGAATGATGGCAGCAACTGCGGCCCCTCCGCTTGCTGTGCCGACAAGTGTTTGCTGCTGCTGCCCGCCTGGAGCTCACGTGCTGGGCAGCCCAGAGGTGGCAGTGGCAAGTCGGGGGGCCGCAGCTGCTGCTGCTGTGCAAAGCCCCAACGGGTGAGCCTGAAGCCGGCACAGGGCCCAGGCTGGCAGTGGGGGTGGGTTACAAGCTGGTGCAGAGCATGGGGAAAAGTGGCCCTTCACCCGCCCCATGGCCAGTGCCCCATGTTGCAGTCGCTCGCAGCCAGTGTGTGGCTGCCTGTGTCTGCTCAGGACAGCCCTGCGTGTGCTGCAGCAGGCCACAGGGCAGGTGAGGGGCCACTTTTCCCTGGACCCCTTCTCTGTCCAGGGTCCTCCTCGCCCTCCACCCCACCTTACCTGAGCTTCCTGTGCTGGGGCAGCCACATGGTCCCAGGCCTGAAGCCCCTGCTGGGGTTCCCGGCTGGGGGGCGGGGCTGGGCAGGACCTGCTGTTGCAGGAGTCCTCTGGGCTTCTTCTGGGTCCTACTGCCCCTGGTTTCTGTCATTTTTTACAGGCACCAAGGACAGATCAATATTAATTTTCTAAATTTTTTAGGGGCCCTGTGGGCTGGATAGAATGGCCTCACAGGCCAGATGCGGCCCACAGGCCATATTTTGCCCACCCCTGGGTTAAAAGGATTACTTTGGAGCTGTTTCTAGATAGAGAAGGAAGGTGAAAGATTGTATTTTTGACCTTCTATTTTTCTGTGTCTCAAACTACAGTTACTTTTGTCTGCATTATTTATCTTTCTGTAACAAAACCTTTTTTTCCTGTTTTACCTTACTGATTGTCTGTGGCAAGTGTGATCACAAAGCAGTGGGTGCTTCAGGCATTCTTCTTCCTCAGAAGGAGGGGATCTGCTTTCTTATCTTTGCAAACCCAAAGAGTGTCAGAGCTTCCTTCACTGGAGCTGAAAGTGTCTGGTCTGGGGCAAAGGAGACTAAACTTGGCTTGGGGTGAGGAGTCACCCCAGGAGCAAGATCTAGTCTGTCCCTTAAGACACACAGCAGAACAAAAAGGAGAAGCTGGGGCTCTGACCATCTTAACAACGTGGGACTTGTCACAGGGGATTTACATGCAAGTTGTAGTTATGCTGGGTTTGAGTACCCAGCAAGTTTATTTTTCTTCCTCTCACTGTATAAAAAAAATACATATATAGTTGATTACCCTGAGACCAGTTTCAGTCATCAAGGAGTTATCAGTCAGTTAATGAGCAGCTGAAAATAGGCTTGTAACAGAAGGCCTGATGTAACTCTCACTCCTGAGTTAACTACAGAGTGAGCAGTCATCGCTGTTATCTCTGCTAGCCTGATGGGGAGATGGATAAGTGTGTTGCAGTAGGACCTTTCCTCTCTGCTACATAGGCAAAAGAATGGTTCCCTCTGTCACAGATACTGCAAGGTCCGTTTTATATTTCAATGTGTGTATTAGGTGTAAGTGATCATGCTGGCTGTGTGATTCAAGGTATTTGCAGCTGTAGCTGACTGCTATGTCTGAGCACAGGATGCAATCAGCTCACTTAGTTATTTGTACAAGTACTGGGGGTGTTTGTGTGCAGCTGTGAAAACCCAGCTTGTGAGCCTGTGTGTGTCAGGCATAGACCTTTGTGTGCTTCTGTGTTCTGAGAGCACAGGGTGCTGCAGAGTTGTCTGTGCACAGGCGTGCTGGGTACATGCGTGTCTGGATCTGCGCATGTACACAGTGTCATCCCCAAAGACCTATTTTTAGAAAGAATATCTGATTGTTAAACTCATTGAGAGGGTGTTTCCCTGTCTCATCCGATCCGCTCGGTGTGGTGATGCAGTCAGTGGGAGGGACCAGATGACTAATTTTTCCCTGGCAGGGCGTGTCTGTATTAATCGGTTATCTCTGTGTGTGCACGCGTGGTTTATCTGTTACCTGGCCATGCTTCATGTGTTAGTTTTATTACCTTTGGGAGTGCTGATGTGAATCTCTGATCTTTTTTAAAGGTGAATTTCTGACTGGTAGAAGGTGCAGACCTGGCAACCAATAGACTTAATCCCCCCTACTCTGTCCAGGTTCAGTGGAGACTAAAGCCAGACAGATTGATCGCCACAGCCTGGCCTCAGATGGGCCAGCACTAGCTATGAATGGGAGTAGAATTTAGTCCTGGGTACAGCCAATTAGGGCTAGCAGGGAGGGTGATTTTTCTTTTAACCTGACACCCTGGTTGGTAGCATACTAGCTCATCCCATATAGATTACCAGATATCTGATATAACAACAAAGGCACTGGGATAGGATCCCTTCATATAATTGCTGCCCACCTTCAGCAAGTGTCTTTTATTTTTATGAAAAGAAATATGGTCTTGACCCGTGAAAGGACTGGAAATCAAAAGACCCTGGTTCTTATTTCCTGCTCCTCTGAAGACTCATGGTGTGACTTTGGGCAAGTCATTTCTCTTTGTGTGTGTCTCTCTGGTTTCTGAGTTTGGAGATAATATTTATTTACCTGTGGTGGGGCTTTGTTAAGTAAAAGGCTTTGTCATACTTAGGGAAAAATGTGGTAAAGAAGAGTAAAATCTAATTTATATAATTATTGCTTTTGAAATGGTCTGAGTCCTGGCCTAATGAGGTAGATAAAATTACGTGTATGTTGTACTACATAAGCATGTGGGCTTTTAAATTGGCAGGCAGGGTTCCTGCTCTAAGGGCTGGGATTAGATATAATGTCACGTGATGCAGAAAGAGGTAGCAAGCCTTGAGGAAGACATTCACCGCTTCCCCACACATTTCCAGTTATGAACTGTTCAGGTGGGGTTATGTAGCCAGTGGCACTCAGTCCTGACTGGCTTAGGAGCCATGTGAGCAGTCAGCATTAACCAAAGACCCACGACAACATCTATGCCCTGCAAAGTGTGACAAATATTCCCATTTAAATGAAAAAAATTATGGTATTTGTCTATAAGTAATAGAAGCAGATAGCATGTGTTGGGCATTATTTATAATTGCAGGAAAGACATAATGCACACAGCTAAAGAAACAAGTTTAATAACATTTTCTGTGAAGAGCCCTACAAGATATGTTGATGAACCACCTGTGGCTCAGAGAAACAGTCTTGAATATTGCTTGTAGGGTGTGATGTAGATACACTGCTTCTTCCTTAGCTGTGATCCTACATCTCTCCTGAGGAGCTAGACTTGTCAGGTTATTGAGCGAGGGGGTAGTCCCTCAGGGTACCATCCTAGGCCTGTCTTGCTAAGGGGATGCGGTCATGGTATGACTAGGATGCAGCTGGTGGAATAGTCCCATCTCTGTGAAATACCTTCCTCTGCTGTCCAAAGAATTTTACCTGAACAGAATCGGGCTACTCAGAATTAATTGTGCCCCTAAGGTTACCATGCCAGGTCTGTCCTGACTTTGAGATGTTATTTGCAAGAAGAATGCACTGTTGTATGTAAAACAGTCCCTATAGATGTTTTGTGAGGGGTTAGGGAGGGCATCCTTCCCCTCTGTTATCTGGGTACAATTTGCTTGTATCATTAGGTCCCATGACTGTTCCTTTCTCCCCACAGACACTCTTACTTCCGGCATCATGGCCTCTGACCTGGAAAGCAGCCTGACTTCCATAGACTGGCTCCCCCAGCTCACCTTGCGAGCTACTATTGAGAAACTGGGGGGTTCCTCACAGTCAGGACCCCCGGGGGCTGCACGAAAGTGCCCCCCTGGATCCCCCACTGACCCTAACGCCACCCTGAGTAAGGATGAGGCTGCAGTGCACCAAGACGGGAAGCCACGTTACAGCTATGCCACGCTGATCACATATGCCATCAACTCATCACCTGCCAAGAAGATGACACTCAGCGAGATCTATCGTTGGATCTGCGACAACTTCCCCTACTACAAGAATGCTGGTATCGGATGGAAGGTGAGGAGCATGGAGTCTGCAATGCCATCTTCACCAGTTTGAGAGACCTGATTTTCCCCCTCTGTACAGAGTGTTCCCTGAGTAGGAAAAAAAAGCCAGGCACAGAAGTAGATGGCCATCTGAAGGAAGCAGGGTTCCAGATGTCTCCTAATTTCCCCTGGAGTATTTGAGTGTTGAGGAACCCTGTCCTACTAAGAAAGGCCTACAAAAATACCTTCTGCTAATCTGTCCCTAGCCCAAAAACCATCCACACTTGCCCCTCCATGGGTATACAAAGAGGACCTTAGCCTCTAGCAGTGTCATTTCCTCTGCTTTCCCTAGTTTCTCGCATCCTCATCCTGGGAATATACAGACTACTTGCCTCCTCTCGGCCCTTTTTCTTTTTCACCCTTTCTTGGTGAAGGCTTCATTATGCTCTGTGGTTATCTACACAGTATTTATCTGCATCTCTCCACAGAACTCCATTCGCCACAACCTGTCTCTGAATAAATGTTTCCGGAAGGTGCCTCGGCCGAGAGATGATCCTGGGAAGGTGAGAAATTCATACGTTTCCAGACAAGTAGCTTAAGCTGTGGGGAAGAATCCAGGGTCTCCTCTTTTCCTGCTGTGGTTAGAATTCTGAAATATATGAAGTGTGGTGCATTAAGCAGAAGAAGACAGGGAGATCTTTACTTGTGTTCAGTGAACACAGAATTGTTCATTAAAAGGGTGCTCTACAAAGGTGCATAAGCAGGTGTTAGCCCCCTTTTTTTCCTGTTCTGATTTTTAATTGGCTTGGAAGGTTTTTGCGTGGTTTTTTGTTTTCTTTTTTTTTAAGAAAAAATGAAAAATGTATTTTTTTCTGTTTTTTTTTATATTTAAAAATGCAGTTCTTGTCTAACCAGTTCTACGTGAAAAACTTTACGGGTAACTGGAGAACTGGAATTATGACATTGTAGCTTTCAGGGAAATGAGAGTGAAGGAAGCAAGAGTAGAACCACTGTTCATATGGACTTTAAAATTTGGGGGCTGAAAAAAATACTGCATTTAGCTCAGGTGTCTTAAATACTGGTAAGAGTGCTTTTTTTTACCTCAGCTCATTCAATAAGGACTGACAGAACTCCAGGTGTAGAAAAGGAATAGAAGGTCTGTAAGGGAAAATTCCAGCAAAACTAAAAGTGAATATTGTTAAGGTGAGAAGAAAAAAGCAGAGGAGTTGGGGCCTCCAGAGGTTTCTTTCTCCTGCATCATAAAATTGCAACCCCCTCTCCCTCCCCCCCCCCCCCCCCCAAAAAAAGAAAAAAAAAAAAGCCTCAAGTCCAATGCCTTTTCTTTGCTAGTCTCCTTTAAGGGCTTGGGTCTTCAGTTAACATAATCTAGGTATCTGAGTAAAATTAGGTGGGTGTCTGCTGGTTGTGAACATTCAGGTTGGTTTAATACTCTGTTTTAGTAAACTCGGATTAGTTGCATGATGTAGGTGTATATTAGGGCTGTGTGAAATTTCACTGGGTGTTTAGTTTTGAAGCTGTTTTGATGCATTTTGAGCTCGAAACAGTGAAATCGAAACGAAACAAAAGCCTTCAAAACGAAACAAGGGCATTCGAAACATTTAGAGTTCGCAGCTGGGCTTACTTGGCTTCAGTGCCAGTCGCAGCTAGCAGCGGCAGCCTTCTGTCATCGGGTACTCAGATCCAAGGGGCTGCACCCCACCAGGAGGAGTCTGGCACAGCCCCACAACCCTCCTGGGGGTGCAGGCCCCCAAATCTGTGCAGCAAATGACAGCATGCTGTTGCTATCAGCTGGGGTCAGCGGCAGCAGCAGTCTTCCCAGCAGTCTTCCTGGGGGCAGATCGGGAGGACTATGGGGCTGTGCTGGACTCCTCCTGGCGGTGTGGGACCCCGATCTGTGTGCCGGATGACAGGAGGCTGCTGCTGCCTCCTAGGACTGGAGCTGGGCACAGCCCACGCCCAGCACTGGGAAGATGCCCACGCTCACCTGCTCACTCCCAGTGTCCCTGCCTCAGCCCTGTGGTACAGGTAGGGAGCAGCGTGCAGCTCCGACCCCGTGTGCCCTGCAAACTGGAGTGAGCAGCAGCAGCGGGGAATGAGCTGGTGCTCAGTGCGGGGTGGGGGAAGCAGTCGTTCCCCCTCCCTCTCCCTGCAGCCAACACCCTGTGCTGCAGCCACTCACAACCTGGGCGGAGCTGACCTGCCTCTGTCGCATCACTGGAGAGCAGGCACAGGCAGCCCCGTGCAGGCTCTGAGCGGCTGTAGCACCGGGCGCTGGCCACGGGCAGGGGGAGCGGCCGCTTCTCCTCCACGCTAAGCACCAGCCCTTTCCCCACTGCTGCTGCTCCAGCACACGGAGTTGGGGCTGTGCGCTGCTCCCTGCCTATACCATGGCACGCAGCGGGGACACTAGGAGTGAGCAGGTGAGCGCAGGGTCTTCCTGGTGCTGGCCATGGACTGTGCCTAGCACCAGTTCCAGGTGGCAGCAGCAGCCTCCTGTCATCTGGCATACAGACTGGGAGCTCGCCAGACCCCCAGGAGGGCTGCTGCTGCTGGGCTGTGCTGGACTCTTTCCAGGGTGCGGGCCCCCAAGCTGCACGCCAGATGACAGGAGGCTGCCTCTGCTGCCTGGGGCCAGCGGCAGCACCAATCTTTCTGGTGCTGGGTGTGGACTGTGCCCAGTGCTAGTTCCAGGTGGCATCAGCAGCCTCCTGTCATCTGGTGCCCAGATTGGGGGCCCATACCCTGGGAGGAGTGTCTGGCACAGCCCTGCAGCCCTTCCGGGGGTGTGAACGAGCCCCCAGTCTGCATGCCGGCTAACAGGAGGCTGCTGCTGCCACCTGGGACTGATGTTGGGCACAGCCCGTGCCAAGTGCTGGGAAGATTGGTGCTGCCATTGGCCCTAGCTGGCAGCGACAGCATGCTGTTATCTGGCACACAGATCCAGGGACCTGCACCCCTGAGAGGGCTGCAGGACTATGCCAGACTCCTCCCAGGTGGCTCAGGCCCCCAGATCTGCGCTCTGGATGACAGAAGGCTTCCACAGCTGTCTTGGGTCAGCAGCAGCAGCAGCATCAGTCTTCCCAGCGCTGGGCACTGGCTGTGTCCAGCACCGGTTTCAGGCAGCAGCAGCAGCCTTCTGTCATCTGGCACGCAGATCTAAGGTCCCGCACCCCTGGGAGGAGTCTAGCACAGCCCCACAGCTCTCCCAGGGGTATGGGCTGGATCTGCTGGCCAGACGATAGGAGGCTGCTGCTGCCAGCAAGTGTCATGAGTTCTGCTTTGAACAGTTTAAGATTCAGTTTCCCAGAAATCTCTGCACCTATCTTCTTGAAACTTGGCAGGCTCCATGCCCTCAGAAGTGGCTACCATCCCTGCAAGTTTCATCTGAATCAGGCAAGAAATGACCATGTTTTAGGCATTTTCATGATTCCCCATTATAGCCTATGGGCAAAACATCGAAACAGTTTTGATGAAACTAAACAGAACAGTGCTAACAAAACTTGAAACAAAACACTGTCCCAGCAAAACGGGAAAATGGAAGTTGAAATGAAACGGTGCTGTTTTGCACAGTCCAGATCTCCCTAGGAAGCTAACATGAAACTGGCCACACTCTGGAATTTCTTCTGTCCTGATTCAGAAAATGATCCACTAATATGCTTATAGGTTGTCTTGTCCACTCTGTTCATTTGTATCTGATTGGTCTATACTTGACTTAATAACAAATTTTGCGAGAGGCAGAAGACAATGATGAGCTTGTTTTAGCAAAAGGGAGATGGTAATATGTGGTCTGGCTTACCACACTGGATCAGACCATTTTGTTATCTTGTCTGGTGAGAACCATAACTTAGTGGCTTCCTTGTGACACTTCAGAGGAAATCATGGGTTAATAGCATTATATCTCATTGGGCAGTAGCAAAGTAGAGGAAAAAAAATTTCCTGCCATCCTGCTGGCAGTCAGCTCATGCCTTGAAGAGTATGTTGATGGTTTTGACCTTTAACACATTAGTTGGTGCTGTATGCTATGGGTCTGTTATGCTCTGTAGTAGAGAGTTCCTAAGGCTAATTCTGCTGTCCTCTCACCACTGGGTTTTTTTTTTTCCCAGGGTTCTTACTGGACAATAGACACCTGTCCAGATATTTCTCGCAAGAGGCGGCACCCTCCAGATGATGATGTGAGTATGACTCTTTCCTAAGAGCAGATGAAATTACATGGGGATCAGAATTCCCTTCTTGCTCCAGGAAAAGGGAAACCTTCCAGGGCTGTATTGTCATCATACTGGGGAAAGTGGAGTTTGTACAAGAATGAAAAGTCTGGGACCAGATGAGTCTGACTTCTCTGGTCACACCATGTGGCTGCTGTTGCTCTCACTGAGAACCAATCTTTAGCCTTGCCTGGCAAAAGCCTGAGACCTCTTGAATGTTCTTTCACTCCCAGCACTGCCCCCCTCCCACTCCTTTTTAGGGCATGTGGTAGTACAAAGGGGGAGCCAGATTCTCATCTGCAGTTTCACTTTTCCTGCTGTTTCTGATTTCCTCCTTTCTTCTCTCATTCCCTCTCGCCATCCACAGATACCACAGGACTCCCCAGAGCAAGAGGCAAGCAAGAGCCCCCGGGGGGCTGTCCCAGTCAGCACAGAAGCTTCTCTTCCCCCCGAGGCCACCCCCCAACTATCACTGCAGACCACCAGCCCCATTGCTAACTACAGTCAAGTGAGTGACAGGGAAAAAGAAGGTAGTATAAAAGTGATGGTCCAAAAATTATGTGAGGGGCAAGAATTTTTTATGGTGATATCTTTTTGGACCAATTATCTAGTTGGGATAAAGTTAGACAAGCTATTGAATGCAAGAGAAGGGGCAGGAAAGAAGTGACAGAGCAGGTAAGGGAGAAGAAGTGGAGAGAGGATAGAAACAGGAGGTGGCTTCACTACTGGGAGGAAGAAATAGAGAAGAGGAGCAGATGAGGGATGAGAAGAATGGCAGGTGGGTTGAGAGGTGGCTGGAGGATAGGGAGAATTAGCCCATCCTGGGAGGGGAGAGGAGGGGGGGAGTACTTGCAGCCTAGTGGGAATGTGTCTTTGTTGGGAGAAAAACAGGTGACAAGAGACTAGTGCCTTTTTCTGGTGTATCCCCTCCTTCCTCAAACCTTTCTGTGGAGTTACAAAGTTGTATACCTTTCCCTCCCCTACCCATCATGTATGATCCCCAGCAGGGTGCGGGGCCTGTGGATGCAGCATCCACTGTGGCAGGGGGTCAGGGCCGCGAAGGGGCAGATGTACCACCCCCACTCTACAGCACCAACCATGACTTCAAGTTCTCCTACTCTGAGATCAACTTCCAGGACCTGAGCTGGTCCTTCCGAAACCTCTACAAATCCATGCTGGAGAAATCCTCCTCTTCCCAGCACGGTGAGTACCAGAACTATGTACCTAATGCACCCCTTTTTATCACCCAATTCTTCCTTTCTAGCAGCCTATGAAAATGGGGGTCTCTTATTTAGAAATATTCTAGTTCTCTTCTTGGGTGTATTTCATGTGCAACCCTTTCTCATTCTCTCAGCCCCCATCTCTTTCTACAGAACTAACAATTATTTTTAAATGTATAATGCTGACACATTGGGAACAAAAGGAGGAACAAAAGTGCCTGGAAGGCTGGAGGAATCTGCTTCTGAAGAAAGGCTTGACAGAAAAAAATGTGGATGTCTACTGTCATGATCCAGAAATGTGGGTTTTTGGCAGAGGGAGAAGGTTGTTAGAAACAAATTGTAGAAGAGCCTCCACAAAGGGAAAGGGTAGGAACATTGGCAACATGTAGGGGGTGCACACAGGTGCACATGAACTCCCTGAGATCGGCCATGCACCCCCTGGAAGCACCATCTGCAAAACCGGAAGTGCCACCGGAAATGCACTTCTGGTTTTGCTATTGGTTTGTCGATCAGCCGCTGGGGGAGCCGCCCGCCCCTGGCGATTTGGTTCCCCCCCAGACTCGGGAGGCACCAGTCGCCCATGGGTAGGAAGCCCCTCTCACGTTGGTTCCTAAAACCTGGAGTTGGACAGAACTCCAAGGAATACAGTGCAAAGAAAAGGAGTGGTTGTAATTTTAATGGGTGAAAGACAGAATACCAGTAATCCATTCCTGTTCTCTGCATTCTCTGATTCTGAGAACAGCCAGTAGAGGGCAGCCTCACCTTAGGGATATGAACAGGGGGCACAGAAGAAACCCTGAAAACAATTCCTACTTGCTGCTTTTGTGTTTAGAAACATGCTTTTGAAATATTGAGCTGGTGTGGGACAGTCTGTATTAGTAAACCAGGGCCATGCCTGTACTGATAATCATAAGTTCTTAGTCTTTCTAGGCTGCAGTCATAACACTGCTAACAGCGTTCAGACAAACCTGCATGCAGAAGGACTTCTGTGGTTCGTGACTTAGCTGGGTTGTCATGGGCTGGACATTTTGCAAAGAAGGCTAAAATCTCCCACACAGACTGAGTGTATCCAGTCCCTCCAGCTTAGGCAGCTTTGGTACTGGCTAGCATACACTTTCAGAAAATTCATCATGTATTGAGAGGTTGTGCTGATGACTTGGTAGCCAGAATGAGCCAGGGTGGCCCCAGAGCCCCAGCCAAGTGGTAGGTGCTCCTAGAGGTGCTTTCTTTGAACAAGATGTAAAACTGAGCTCAACTTCTAAACAGAGATTTAAGGAGCCTCATTGTGGGAGTGAGTAGCAACCTGGTCATGGGGTTCTGTGCCGTTCACGTAGATGACTCAAATCCAGCATGTGGCTGTATTGACTGAAGTACAATGTGAGGCTGGCAGGTCTTGGTCCTGTTCCTACCACCACCAAAGATAACAGGTAGGCCTTTTTGTTGGCATTCTCAGCAGATGTGCCAAACAGTCTGATTTTCCCTGTTTCTGAGAGCGTCAGAATTATTGAAGATACTGGGTATGGTTGAGATTTAGCACTACTTTAAATAAGACCCCTTATTAAGGCATATGGCCTGGCTGAAAATGTTGACTGGGAGTGTTCATTCACTCTTCCTGGACAAACTATTGGCTCTCAAAAATATTTGAAGCCAAGAGAGAACTTTGGGGAGGACACAGCTAAAGAGTTTTCTTCCTGTCCTACTGCTGACATGTGACACTTAGCTGTTAAACGTTTACGGCCTTCCTCCCCCTTCCTTTCAGGAAGCCATAATGTCAGTGGATGTGAGTGATCTTCCTACACAGTGGTCTGGGTTGAAAGGTGCTAGATGAGCATTGAGTAACCCATATCGAGTGACAGAGAGAGAATATAATGCCAGTAACTTACAAGTGATGTGCAGCAGCAAAGCTGAATGTGCATGTACACTTTCACTGCTGCTCTAGCATGACTTAAGGGTGCCTGAGATGCTGAGGCTGGGTGGAGGTTCTTAGGGTGAGCTGAACGATAACTGCATGGATCCCCTGGCAATTGAGTTAGTAGATCTTTTTATTTTTGTATATGAGTTAGTAGAGCCAGAGCTATCCCTTCATGACTGTGGAGAGCAGAGCCAGTTGTAGGTGGACTACAAGGGGAAATATGAGCCATGTGTTTGGGGGGGTGGGGGAACCAACTCCCTCCCAAATCTTACCATGGTGTCAAGCAACATGGGACTGAGACTGGGGTTGCTCCACACATGCTACTTCCTGAACCACCTTAGTGTAGCACCATGAGTAGGGTAGATAGGTCTGCTGAGAGGCAGAGCTTGGGTGCAGTGCCAGTCGGACACAGCCTTGCTGCTTTTGTTCCAGCCTGGGCACACTTAGCTTGGATGTCTCTGCCATATGCCTGAAAAGAATGCCACAGGGCAAGATGGGTCTTGGTGATCTTAAGGTAGGCAGTCGGGTTATGCCAGAGGTTTGGGGGTGGGAGTGTACTGGGAGCAGTATAGAACCAAATTCAGCCCTGAGATTAGAAAGTTGAGAACTACTGATCAGGAGACAGAAAGCGGAGTATATTTAGTAGAGATAAGGAGATACAGGTACCACTGTATGATGCATTGGTAAGGTCCCATTTAGAAAACTGTGCTGGTCTGGTCACCAACATTCAAGAAAGATTAACTTAAACTGGAAGGAGTTCAAAGAAGGTACAGGGATGGTTAAGGGAATAGATACCTTTTCTTATGAAAGATTTGAAGATCTTGGCTTGTTTATCTGAACAGAACAGAGCTTGAGAGGGAACACGATCACTGCACAAGTGCATTTGTGTGGAAAATTATAGTGGGGGGGTGGAAGAGGGGATTTTTTTTTAAGCTGAAAAATAACACTAAATCAAGATCAAATGGCTATAAAGTGGTTTATGGACAAATGTTGCAAAAAATCCTCTTCTACTTTCCAGTCTATCAGAGGAGCTGTTTTGGAATGATCTTCCAAGCTAAGTAGTTTGGGGCCAAAAATCGGAATTGTTCTAAAACTGAACTCAGTAAGTTTATGGATGGGGTGGTGTGATAGGACAGGGAGCTCTGGTTCAACAATCAACGTGTGTGTTATGTAGAATCCTGTATCTTCAACCCCTGTATTGGAATATAGAGGTAACTGGCTTACACTGTGGCAAGTGTCTGTTAATCTCATGCTCGGGGCTTTTGCTGGTCATCTGTATGGACCCAGAAGGATTTCCCTACATCTCCTCATGAATGCTGTTGGCTCTGGCAAAATGAGGGTTATTCTTCTAAAGCTGGGATAGGCAAAAATACAGACAGATCCAGTCTTCCAGGTGACTGGATCCAGCCCGCAGATGCGCCCATGGCACTCAGCTTGGGGCCAAGGCCCACCTGCTTGCACAGCGGCAGCCCACAGCAAGCTCCCGCCTGCAGCCCAGCCAACATGCACAGTTTGCAGTGGGGTTGTTCTCGGTGTGGCTGCAGCCGGGTGCTGCTCTAATCGCCTTGTCTTCAGTGGCTGTTCCTTCTCCTGATCTTGCTCCAGGTGAGCAGCTTCAAGTGACTGGAAGCTGAAGCTGGAGCCCTGTGCACAGAGGCAGGAGCCACCTGGCTGAAGCTGCTCACCCACCTGTCTCCTCATTGGAAGCAGCATGGCTGGGAAAGGAGCAGGGGTTGCTGCTGGAGGTGAAGAGAGCAGAATAACACCCAGCTGCAGCCACGCTGGGAACAGCTTTGCTGGAAGCTGCTCTGGAACTTGCTCCTGTAATGCCGTGCCACACCACTTCAGGTGGCCAGGCAGCTTCAGCCAGGTGGCTCCTGCCCCAGTGCATGGGGCTCTAGCTTCAGCTCCTGGCTGCCTTCCCAGGAGCTGGAGTCCAAGCCCTGCGTGATGGGGCAGGAGCTGCCCAGCTAAAGCTGCTCACCTGCCCACCCACCCAGAGCGGTGCAGCACAGTAGGGGCAAGATCAGGAGAAGGAGCTGCCACTGGAATTGCGGGGAACAGAACAGCACTCAGCTGGGTGAGCTTTGCTGCATGCACACCTGCGTTCCCCCCCTCATCCATGGCAGGCTTCCAGGACCTAGCATCATCCAGGCAGTCTCTCTCTCTCTCTCTCTCTCTCTCATCTCTCTCTCTCTCTCTCTCTCTCTCTCTCTCTCTCTCTCTCTCTCTCTCTCTCTCTCCTCTCTCTCTCTCTCTCTCTCTCTCTCTCTCTCTCTCTCTCTCTCTCTCTCTCTCTCTCTCTCTCTCTCTCTCTCTCTCTCTCTCTCTCTCTCTCTCTCTCTCTCTCTCTCTCTCTCTCTCTCTCTCTCTCTCTCTCTCTCTCTCTCTCTGCCCCCCCCACATCCCACACTGCCTTGCAACTTGGCCCCATGATCCTGGCCTCGCCTGCCCTTCCCGCTCCTGAACAGTGCTCCCTACCTGCCCACAGCCCCATAGGGAGTTTTGCTGAGATGTTGTGGCATGGGGGGTGCTGAGCCGGCTCATGACAGCTCATCAAAACTCCCCATGTGGTCCTTAGGCCCAAATAATTGCCCCCCCCCGGTCTAAGGCATTGGGAGGCTGCCCATAACTAAGGCTGCTGTTCTGCCTGGGTTGCACTGATACTTCTGTTGGTACTTAGAAAACTCAGGGGTTCCTGGCAGAGGATCTTGCTCTTCCGCTCAGGGTCATTTCCATTGCCAGATTCAAGGTCAGGAAAGAATTTTTCCAGTAGATTGCATTGGCATAGATTGGGACATGGAAGATTGTGTTGCTTTGTAGCATATGTCATGGTCTTCTGCCTTGGATCCAGTAAGCAGCTATTAACCACTTCCTTCCTGGCTGGTGTACACATCTCCCTGCTTCTATCCATGGCATGTTTTATAGCAGGGACAGGCAATTATTTTGGGCAGAGGGCCGCTTAATGAGTTTTGGCAAGCCATCGAGGGCTGCATGACAGGCAGCCCAGGGCAGATAAAAAATTTAGAAAATTAACATTTAGGGGCCCTGCAGGCCCAATAGAATGGCCTGGCAGGCCGCATCCAGCCCCCAGGCCGCATTTTACTCACCCCTGTTTTGTAGGCTTTAGAGTTTTGTTTGTGTTTCGTGTTTGTTCCTTATAGTTCTGCGTGAGGTTTGGAAGTGATGATGTTGGGGATTCCTTGGGTTAACACTTGCCTGCAAACATAGGGATTTGGGTTTGATGGCCCAGGAAGCCCTGTACAGCCCTGTGTTCCCATGAAGCAGTGGCTGCTGGTAGCCACTAATAAAGTTCGGTTACACCTCATCTCAGCTCTGCCCACCTTCCCAGTACAGTTTAGTATACTGACAACTTGAGTGACTGCCCAGATAGGATAAAGCATAGTGAAGAAATGGGGGTGCACAGAGCTCGAGACCAGGGGAATGAGAAATGCGTGGTATGATAGAGGACTAGGAGGGGTTTAGTAAGTCTTGAAAAGGAGTGGGATTGGAGGGTGCACACAGGTAGCCTGTGGAGGGAACAGAGAGAGACAGTGTTTCAGGAGGGCTGCAGTGAGCACAGCCTGCAGGAACTTCTGTGCATGATCACTAGTTATGTACGCTAGGAAAACTGTGAAGCTTGGAGCCCAGGCTGCTTCTGAGACACAGGAGAAATATAATCTCCACAAGGCAGCTTTGGGGAAAAGTGGTTCAAAGTGGTTTTGTTGGTCGAGCCTTGCATCTTCAAGTTATTTTTATTTAACTGCACATGGCCTGTTTGGAACAGCACCTGGGAAAACTTCGAGGGATTTAGTTAAAACAGGGCATAATCCACAGAAGTATTTGAGTGCCAAAATCTTACTGGTTTCCTTGGGAGTCAGGCACTTAAGTACGAGTGAAATGTGTAAAGCAGTGGTCACCAACCAATTGACCAGTGGATCGCAAAGCTTCTTCAAGTCAATCCTGGGCTGGGGAGACTGAGCACGTGCGTGCATGTGCGCTCACCTGCTGCCCCCCAGCCCAGCAGGTCAGTCAGTGGGGGAGGGAAGGGGTAGAGGCCCAGGGGGCACATACAGTGGGACTCCGGGTGCAAAGCCCAGCCTGCAGCTGCAGCCGCCTCTGCTGTGCACAGATCAGGGAGCATATGCCCCCCAAGCACGGGGCAGGTAGGGAGTGGGGGCAGGCCCTGCACAGCCTGGGCAGGGCGGGGGATGGAGCCACTCGGCTCATCCAGGGGGCGTGGGGAAGGGGGGGCAAGCAGCTGGGGGGGGGGGGGCGGGGCGCGGCGCGGCGCATGCCCTTGGATCTGCATGTGGTACAGGGAAGACTGGGGCTGGGGCTAGGGCAGCATCAGGCTCTTCCGGGTCGGGCCGTACTCAGGCCAGGTGGTTGCAGCAACGGTGTTGGGAGCTGGCCATGGGGCTGGGGAGGAGGACTGTAGCCCCTCTACCCTCATTCCCAGTGCCACTGCTGAGCTCAGCATGGACCAGGCCCAGCAGGAACAGCCTGGTGCAGCCTTCCCCTACCCCCAAGGACAGGGGGCCAGGGGCTGGCAGGCGCAGGGGGAGGGTGAGCTGCAGCTGCTGGCTGGAAGGCTGCACCTGGCTGTTCCTGCTGGGCCTGGCCTGCGCTGCACCCCGCACGAACAGTGGCAGCACTGGGAGTGGGGATACCGCCCCCCCCCAACCTCCTAGTGGCCTCGCTCCCAGGGCTGCCACTACAGCTGCCCGGTCTGAGTGCAGCCCAGCTGGGAAGAGCCCAGCACTGCCCCAGCCTGCCCTGCCCTGCCCTGCATGCAGATCCAAGGGCACACACCCTCCCTGCCCTCCTGGGCTGTGTGCTGCCCCCTCTGTGCACCCCCCCAGACAAGCCACTTGCAGCTCTGTCACCACCCCTGCCCCGGCTGTGCAGGCCTTGCCCCTCCCTCACTGCTGCTGGAGGGGTAAGGGCGATTGAGGCCCCAGCAGTGAGGGAGGGAGAGGGGTAGGGCTGGGGCCTCAATCTGCCCTGCTCCCTCCACAGCCCTTTTCACCTCCATCCTTCTCTCCACACAGACTTACCTTCTGGGCAGGCAGGAGGCAGGTAGATAGTTGGTTCCTCTTAAATTATAAAAATGATCTACGACCTAAAAAGGTTGGAGACCACTGGTCTAAAGGCTCCTGTGGGATGTTGTGCTGTAAACAGGCACATGGCCCTGGCTTGGATTTGCAAGGCAGCGTCTCCCATAATTTTACGATGCTATTTGTTTGTGACTCTAGGGCAGGGGTGGGCAAAATAAGGCTTGCCAATTGATTATATCCACCCTACAACTGCCCCTACGGTGCTCTGAATGGGACTGAGCCCTGCCTGGGGCAGCCTGTACCTCACCCCTGCCTGCACCCACCCTGTGCCTGCCAATGGCACTACCCTGGCCCTGGCCAGCATGCACAGCTTCCCAGTGGGACTGCTGCCAATGCTGCTGCAGCTACCCAGGTACTGCTTGGCTCCCCTTGCTTCCAGTAGCTCCTCCTTCTCCTGCCCCTGTTGTGCTGCACCAGGCAGCAGATAGTGTAGGGAAGTGGCACAGGTAGCCAGGGGCACATGCCAGGCACCACATGGCCAGCCAGGTTGGGGGGAAGCTGCAGCCAGGCAGCTCCTGCCCCAGCATGCAAGGCTCCAGTTCCAGTGTCTGGCTGCCTTCCACCCACTCAGACATCCAGTGCAATGAGCAGCTACCTGTGGGTGACCAGGTGTCCTGCCGGGAAGGTGTGTGCACTGTCCAGGGGCAGGGCTGTCAGCAGGTGTGGGGTGGGTGTGGGAGAAAACCCAGCTTGGGCTGCCCCAGGTGGGAGTGGGTGGGATTCGGCCCAATGCAGGGTACCATGGGGGCAGTTGTGGGCCAGATCAGGGGGACCATAGATAGATAGATAGATAGAGACAGAGATAGATAGATATCTATATATATATCTATATATATCTATATATATGCACCATGCTGCCTGGGTGAGCTCTGCTGCATGCGCCTTCTGCCCCCTCTCTTTGCCTTTCCCAACCCCTGGCTAAGTTATGGGACCTAGTCACATGTGCACCCCACCAACACACAACCCCCATGCCCCTCCCGCCCCAATATACGAGTAAGTCTTTATTTTGAGCTATTATGCAATCACCTCTATATACACTACACAAAAAACAAATCCAAGCAACAGTTATTTTTAAAAATAAAATTAAAATATATTTATAGCAGATGTTTGATTTTTACTATATGATTTATTTTTTATCCATAATTTGTTCAAATGATGCTTTCTGAAAGACTTTCTCTGTGCAGCCTTCAAGAGGTAACCAAAGCTTGTTAAGTGGCCCACCAGCCAAAATATTTTCCCACCCCTGTTTTAGAGGAAAGTCTTGCAATTGAGCATTGGAACAAAGTCCTGACTAGGTGCATCTACACAAGACATTTACTGTGGATCTCCCTAATTAGCTCTGCATTGAAGTTTCAATGTTTACACATGCGCCACTATTAGGCTGCAGGAAACTATCTCTGCTGCAGGTTAGTACTGGTAAATACAAGTACTATCCTGCAGGGACATTCTTTAGGCATGTGTAGATGCTAACAGGGCTGGTTGGGGCATGAGGGTGCTTCAGTACAGGGCAGCCTGCCAACTAGCCCTGCACTGGAACAGCCTTGTGCCCCAGCCAACCCCTCTGTAGCACGTTGACCCGAGTCAGAGCTGCCCCTGGCTGGCAAGCTAAACGCCCCCTGCCCCTGCAACCCCCTGTCAGCCAGGGCTGCTCCAGCCTGCCTAAACATGCTGCAGTCCCTGGCATACATGAAGACAAGGTGCCCAGGAACAATAAACTCTTGTGCAACATGTTCTGGAGTTTATTGGTTCATGCAAATAGCATGTGTAGATGCACTCGCTGCGTGATGGGGGTGGCGGGGGATCGAGCCAGGCAGCCATCTTGCCTGTATCTTTTAACTCTCTCCTCTCATTCTCCCTCCCCACCCTCCTCCTTCAGGTTTCTCTTCTCTCCTTGGTGACATGCAGCCCTCCAACCACAACTACTACATGTACCACCAGCAGCAGCAGGGCCCTTCATCAGTGGGTGCTGCTCCCCAACTCCACACCCCCAACCCAGAGGGCTGCCCACCCCAGGGGGGTAAACAGCAGGGGGGTGATGGTTATGGCCCCCCACCTGTGATGTCCATGCACCCGCCCCCGATGCAGCATGGAGGATACCACCAGCACCAACAGCACCACCCGCACTCCCACCCGCAGCAACAGCAGCAGCACCAACAGCAACAGCAGCAGTCACAGGCTTCAATCAACAGTGCTGGCTTTGGTAAGTTGCAGAGGGTGGAGGGAGCTGCTGGGGCTGAGGGGACTAGGTGAGCATTAGAGTTCCCTGCAGTCCCCAGAAGAGCCAAGACAAGGACTCAGCTAGTCAGTTGCCCCCCTCCACCTCATGCCCCAGCACAAAGGGGGAGAAATGGTGTGTGTTTGTGTTGCGGGGTGAAACCCAGGTGTGGCTGGATTTGGAGACTTCATTCCCTTCCTGCCTCTGGAGAGAGGAGTCCATTTGTCCTAGGCTTGGGGTCCTGTTTAGAGTTGGAAATGAGGGTGGAGCCCAGACCTGAATGAACAGGGAGACTGAATCCCACCTTGCTGCCTGTGGCAGTGGGGTCCCCATCCAGGGTAACATCAGATTTCATTGGCCAATGACATACCCAGTCTGGCTTCATTTTTAGTTTGCATCAGAGGGTGGAGGGCTGGTATGTTACTCCCTGATACAAGGGTCTTGCTTCCCTTGCATTCCAGCATTTCCCCCCGACTGGTGCTCCAGTATTGATTCCCTGAAGGAAAGCTTCAAGATGGTGAACCGGCTGAACTGGTCTAGCATTGAAAACTCCCAGTTCTCAGGTCAGTAGTTCAGCCCAGGAATTAGGGTATTAGTTTTGGGCTGGGGTAACTCGGGTACAATTCGCTGCTATGCTACAGACTTCCTGTGTGACCTTGGACAAGTCACTGGAGTTTTGGTGACCCAGTTCCTTATGTGCAAGGTGGATCCATTAGTGTTCCTCTACCTCACAGAAGTGTTGTGCAGATAGATGCATTGATGCTCAGGTGTTCAGGTCCTCAGACATCCGGGTAAGTGGGCTGTAGACATACCATAGACCAGGGGTTCTCAAAGTTTTTATGCTGTGGCCCGGAAGTGGCTGCGGCCCAGCAAACCACAGTCCAGCAGTCACAGCCGACTGTGGCTGGAATTTCCGGCCAGAAGATAGGTAAGAATAGCCCCACCTCTGGGTGGAGGGTGGTGGGGCACACCCTGCACTGCTGCGGGCCCTGCAGAAAGAACCACGGCCTCTCTGCCTGGCTCTGGGTGGCCGTGGTTTGCCAGTCCACGGCCACTTCCGTTCTGGCAGCTGACTACTGCAGACCAGCATCTGACCCACTACGGCTTGGGGGTTGAGAACTCCTGCCATAGACAGATGTCAGATGAGTGGTTTTTGCACCATTGTTGCTTCCCACCCTGCTCAAGATTCAGACAGAGCACCTCAGATAGAGAAAAAGAAGGCTTTCCATATGATTTTTGGGATTAATCATAAAGTTCCTAAGGACAGGAACCTGAATAGATCCATGTCTGGATTATGAGTGAGGATGGTAAGATAGGAGCCTTAGCATGAGGGAGGGGAAGTTCAGGGTGGAATGACTCAGGGACGGGAGGGAGCAGTGAGCAGGCAGTGATGGGACTTTCCCCCTGCAGAGCTGATGGAGAGCCTGCGCCAGGCAGAGCGGAAGAACTGGACCCTGGATCAGCACCACATTGCCAACCTCTGTGACTCCCTCAATCACTTTCTCACCCAGACTGGTCAGCTCCCTCACTTGGGGGGCCCACAGCAGCCCCCCCGGATCTCTGATTCTTGTGCCCTGAATAGCGGCAAGCAGGAGCAGTCCATGAATCAAGGTACCCAGCAGGGCGGGTGGGTGGGGGACCCGGGTGCTATACAAATGGTGAAGCGGAGTGTCCCAGTACTGTTCAGAGATCTGCCTGATCTCTGTTGTAGCTGTTCCCACAGCCATAGGGCTGTAGGGAACAGCCTGATGTTGGAGAGTTAGGGATGTCTGAGGCCTAAACACAGCACCCAGTGGGGTGAAGGTGTTACCTGGGGCATAGAGTCGAAAAGCAAAACTTGAGGCAGGAAGAAAGTAAAAATCTCATAGGTATGAGGGGTGGTTTATGTAGACAGCAGGTGGAAAGAAATGGTGAGGTGAAGAGGTGCAGGGGAGGCTATTCTAGAGTGGGAGAAGGTTGATGTTCTTAGAGGGAGAAGCCAGAAAGGGCCAAATCCTGGTCTGGTTGCACCTGTGCTTCTGACACTGGACAGAAGACAGCTGGTTAGAATACCTCATTTTGGTATCATATGGAGATCTTCCCAAATGTTGTGGCAGCTGCAACCTGGCTGACCTGTGACTCATGGGAAGGGCCTGATGATTTTACCCTTCCTAAATCCTCCAGGGTGTGGGGGAGCTGTGATGCCAGTCAGTGAGGGTGAGCTGACTGCGTCACTAACAGTTCTTTATCCCTTTCCTTTGACAGTGAATTCTTATGGTCAACCCCAGCCTTCCCATCTCTTCTCTGGGCCATCTCCTATGTACCAGATTTCCACCCAGGACTCTCCAGGATATAATCGCCCAGGTAAGAGGTGACACTAGGGGATGTTATGTGGCTGAATGTTGAAGAACTTGCCCCCACACCAGCCTTTTCAGCCCTCCCAGAGCTCCTGCTGACAGGGGCTTCTACCTTGGCTGTCAGAGGAGAGTGAGGGGGAGCCCAGGCTGCAGAAAGTTCCCCCAAGAGCCTGGTATCACTGAAAAGAAATTCAGTTCCCCAACTCCTTTCATCACACATGAAGAACTTCACTGCCCAGTTACACTTCTTTCCCTGAGCTGATTGCTCACACAGAGTGCTGGAGTGAGGACATTCATGTTGCCAAAACCCCTTGCACCTCCTAGTCAGATGCTGACTGATCACTATTGTCAGGAGAACTCATGGGGCCAGAGCCTTAAACCCTTTAAGCAGTGCTGTGGGGAGGTTCACATTTCAATGGCTACCTCCCTTCCCCTTCCTGGTCTGGCATTGCCCAGAGGTGGCAATTTTGTGCTGCCAAAGCAGGGAGCTCATACTGCTCTTGCCCTAGCAGGACACTGCCATGAGGAAACTCATACTGCCCAGATCTTTCCTGTTTTGTTCCCAGGAGCCCACTGGGGGAAGAACCTGACTTTATTTCTCTAACTCCTGCTTTCCTCTTCTCTCCTTCTTCCCCTCTTTGCCCAGCACACCACCTGGTCCCTCGGCCTCCTGGGCCTCCTCCAGGCGCCAATGAGGAAATACCTGACGATTTCGACTGGGACTTGATCACCTAGTGCGTTACAGACTCAAGAGCCCCTCCTTTGTGAGGGTCAAGGGAGGGAAGGGGGGCGTGGGGTGAAAGATCATAGGACCGGCTACCCCAGCCTCCCTGCCTTGCCTGTATATAGATATATATTCTCTATCTCTGCCAGAGAAGCCACCGCAAGATGCTGCCGAAGATAATCCTTCCTTGCGTCCTGTTTTACCTTTTTCTTCTTTTGTTTATTATAATAATAATTATTATTATCAATAATTGAGCACGGCCCTCCCCCGCCCCCGCTGGCCTCAGACGCACCAGAGCATCTCTCCCACGTTGGGTGGTGAACTGCGTGAGGTGGAGGGCGGAGAGATGGCTCCTTGGTGCCATGAGAAGACCTAGGAAGGCTGAATCCTCGAGTGCATCTTTCTCTGCCTCCATCATTTTGCGTTTAACAATCCCTCTTTCCCTTCAAGGTGGCCAGTGAATCTGTCGTGTTGGCTACCGGAGTGAGAGAGCCTAGTGGATCCTGGGAGCCTGTAATTATGTTGTTTCTTAAATGTTGTAAAGGTGAGGGAGTTGCAGGGACATTGGAGGGGAGATCTGAGCTCTGAGAACTTTCTCATGCCAGCAGGGAGAGTAAGAGAAGAGGCAGAGACCCTAAGTGTTAAGGGAATAAGGGGACAAAGCATACAGCTGGGATTGGAGCTAAGCTGGAGGAGGGTGGCCTGAGTGTTGAGAAAGGAGAGGAGCTCTCAGAGGTGCAGCTTGGTTTTAGAAAACACTGCCGTTTTGTAAGGACCGTGTAGCAATTTGAGGGAACCCTGAGCTGTTCCAGACACACTGCCTTTTGCCATCCCCAGGGAAGGGCAGCATCCCCAACCATCATGCAAGGAAAGCTCAGCAGGCGTGTTTTGCACCAGGATGGGGAGTGTCCGACAAGCTCAAGCCACACTCCCCCAGCTCATATCTTCAACTTTCCTGCTTCCTGCCCCCTTCCTCCAAAGTGTGCTGGGAGGTTCTTATTTGCATATGCAAATTTGGATGCATGCTCCTTCCCCAGAAGTTCTTGTTCAGTTAGTCATGTGGCCTGTTCCCTTGGTTGTTTCTTGGGACTGTCCTTACCCCTGTGGTATGAGGATGCAAGCAACAGGAGTCTTGTCTGCATACATGCAGATGTTTCATCAGTGGTTCCCATTTTATGAGTGAACTAAAAATGGAAAGAGGAAGCCACAGCACAGAAGTGAGGGAGGTTTGAGGACTTTGTGTTGAGGCCTCTGTTGATGAGTCAGGGAGGCAGGAGGTGTGGGGCAGGTAGTTAAACTGCACAGCCCAAGGGAGGACAATAACTGGGAGGGGGAGGAGTGTACGTCTGACACCTTATGATTCATCTGCGGGGAGGATGCGAGAGAGCACAAGCTGAATGCCAGATGCCCTGACAGCTGGAAGGGGAAACGTTGCCAAAGCTGGAGTGAGCATGGAGAGGCCCCTTCCCCTGCACTGTGTCCTCTGCTCCCCTGTTTCTAGCGTGGCTCTGTTCTGTCATACCTCTTGTTTCCTCTATATTTTGTAACGTCCGCCACTTGCCCCCATTTGTCTGTGAGGGGGAACCAAGGTGAAAGCAAAGCATCATGGGGCTCAACATGCCAAGGGCGGGGGGGTTAGTTTAGCATTGCTTTTTAATTTGCTGTAGGGATAAACCAATCGGATCTTTGTCAGGAAGATAGAGTCTCATTGGAGGGGGGGGGCATTTTTTGCGGGGGGGGTTTTGTTTGTTTTTTTAAGTGGGGGGTGGGAAGGGGGTCGTCATTGCGTGTTCCCAAGAGGAGTGAGGAATCTCAGAGCCGACTTCAGCACGGAGTTAGTCAGTGGTTCTCTCCATTGCCCCAGGATACGAATGGTATGATCAGGAAGCATGGATTGATTTGGTTTCTGTGGAGTGTAGCAGCAGAGATGACCTCCCTTCAGGTGCCAATCAGTGCTTTGCAGGGGGAAGTTACCAAGAGTTGGACCCATGGAAATGGTTTGTGGTCACTTGGCTTTTTGGAGAACCCTGGAAACACCATCTGGAAGACAAAAACAAGCCAAGATGGCTCCTTTGCATATTCAAGCACTCCTCATTTGCATATTCATTTTGCCTTGTTTTGCGTATTCAGTTGCGCCTTGTTTGCATATGTAAATACATGCCGGTCAGTGTGCAAATTAGCCTCACCCCCCACCAACACCCTCTGAAATAAATGTGCATCGTCAGCGAGCGGGATGGCATTGGCTTGGACACATGGAGTTAAAGGCAGGGCACTGGAACTCTGCACTGCCTGCAGGAGCAAAGGGGCGCAATCAGCGGAGATCGGCCTGCTGTGGGGAGGAGCTCTTTGCTTGTCGCGTCCTTCCATGGCCGTGCAGCCCACGATGCTTTGTGTCAAGGGTAGGGGAGAGGGGGGCGTGGTCTCACGAGTTTATTTTTGTGCATGCTTTCTTAATAAAAACAAAAAGTGAATGTTTATGGTTTAACCCTCTTGGAGCCAGCATCAAATTATTTTTTCAGTGGCGGCCGCTTGGGTTCAACACAGGAGTGGTTGACTTTTTATTATGAAGATGTGGGTGGGACTTTTCTGTTTTCACTGCCTGTGGTAAGGTCTCATGCAAAATTGAGACTTCCTTAAGTTGTTGGGGAGGGTAAGCAGAGGTTGTGGCAGAGTGTTTAAGTGCTCCACTATCAAAAGTGTGGTATCTCATAGGCCAGGAAGGCTCTCAGCTCTTTCTTCTTATCAGTAGTATGTATGACCAACAGGAGGGAGGCTGTATGAAAACTACCCCAAAGATAATGGGGAAATATGTAGGAAACAGCTTGTGTGCTTACTGCGTGCTTATCTCCCTGGTATCAGATCATCTGGCTTTTCTGCCATGCAGAAAATTAAGTTTTCCCTTTCTCCCCACAATTCTCTCTCAAAATAAAAGTATGCCCTGCAGAGAAGCCAGGTCAGATTCTGTGTGTAGGTGTGGTGAAGGATGCTATAGAAAGATGGAATGTGTTTGTAGACAACAATGCGCACACACGCACACATACTAGATACCATAAATTCTACCTGAGAAAACAAATTCCATGTCCTGTCTTCAGATCCAGGGATTGTCTATCATTGGCTCCTTTGTGGAGGATTGACTCAGAAGAGATGTGTCTTGCACCATTTCTTGGAACGGCAAAGAGGGGCTCATTCTGCTCTCTACCAGCGGAAACTTCTGAGCTCCAGATGCAGCAAGCAGGCTGTGCAGAGGAACCTTCCCCACTGAGCCTGCCTTCTAACAGGATGCAGGAAACATCTGTCTTGCAGACACTGAACTCAACAGAAACACTTTTCACATGGGCACGAAGGCCTTCGTACCAGCAGTGCTGATGGATGTGGAATACACAGCCTGGAGGTTGATAACACCCCTTTTCTGCCTGTGGCCTAATCCTAAAACAAGTAGCCCCTGAGCTTAGCTTGTGAGAGGTGACAAAGCAGTGTCAACCCCAGTGCAGGCTAGGTAGATATTGATCTGGCAGCCTCTCTGTGATGCCTCTTGCATCGCTATAGAGTGTAATGGGCTTCTCTTGCTGGTATCAGGGGTGCCCGCACAAATGATCCTAATGGTGTCCTCTGACTGGGGCCATCTTGATACCATGACTTCAATGGTATCAATTACCCTGTGCAAGACAGACCTAGAACTCTTTCCTGGATCACAGCTCTCTGGAATCCCAAGGGCCCAGGAACTGCCATGCAGAGAAAACTGTGGCAGTTGTATCACACCCATGTTGGGTTTGCTGTTGCTGGCTATACACATTGCACAGACAGCCAATAAAAATGTGAGGTGGGGAGCAGCTATCCATGTGCTCCCTTGTTTGTGGCTTTTCCCTGTGCATCTTGCACTTCCCTCTTTGAACCAAATTCAGACTCATAATGCTCTTAAGATCTGTGAAGCCCTAGATCAGGGCCAAACCACAGTTTTGATTTAGCTTTTTCACATTTATAGGAATAGCAGGATTAGGTGTGTGCAGATAAATTCTATCACTCTGTGTACGTGGCTGTGTGACTTCCTCTGTATCTCACATGCCCATCTGAGTCTAATGGTAATGTACAGGTGGAAGTCAGGCAATACTTTCCAAGACAACTTGAGTTCAGTGTAGTTTTAGTTTTACCTGATGCACCCATTCAGATTTTCCTCTTGGAAAGTTGTCCCTCCCTGCTCTGATTAGGTTTGGGCATCCAAGCAGCTCCAGACAGAATAAGCACATCTCTATGAGTAGTGTAGCATACATCAGTTCCCTTTGCCTCATTGATGCATCTCATTCCATGCTCCCAAAAGGTGGGTCCTAGATTTAATGAGCTCCTGCCTGCAATAAAGGGACCTGGCCCTTTGGGGACTTTCTTGTAGGACAGGAACTTTCAGTAAACCAATACACAGTGACCCCAGGAATACTGGCATTAAAGTCAGCTTTCAGTGCTCAGTGGACATGGGGTAAAATGCTAGTGAGGAAAGCTGGTCCTGCCCTCCCCCTCCATCAGCTTCTGCTACAGGGAAGGTTCAGGGGTCCTAAGGAAGGGTGGGGGAGGTTAGGGTGACAGAATAAGGAGATGTATCAATGCAGAATCTCATCTATAATGTAGCAGGTATAGGAGACAGACTGGCGATTAATAGATCCATGGTCTTCAGTGGCATTCTCAATCAGCAATGCAGAGGATAAGTTACATGACCCCACCATGTGTCCTTCCACATATGCCTGTCTCTCTGTAAATGGTGAGGTAAAGGTCTCTCTGTCTCTGCCTCCCTCCCTCCTTATCCCTTAGGTCACTTCCCCAGTATCCCCCACCTCCCTTCTCTCACTAGGAAGGTGTCAGAGGAGGAGAGTAGCCTGCTCTGAAGTGTCCTAGTCCCCAATAGATTATAGTTAAGCTTGTTATGGCTCTGTAGTCCTTCAATAGAAAGTCATGGGGTGGGGAGGCTTTGGCTGGCTCTCTGCCTTTGCAATGCCAGTGAAAATACCCATTTCATAGGACACTGCTGATATCCTTGTCTGTTGAGGTCTTGGCCCTGTCACGGGAATAGGCAGTTGTGTATGTAACTTCCTCACTCAAGGCACGCTCCAGGATCACCTTCAGCGATAGACATGCCTTCTCCCTGAAGTCCCGTCCCACAAATGCATAGAGCACTGGATTGATGCAACTGTTGACATAGGCTAAGGCAATTGAGAGGTGGTCCCAGAGTGGTAGCATCTTCCATAATGTTGTGTAAGTCTTCACTGTCAGGAGCAATATGCCAACTATGTGGTACGGAGCCCAACAGACAAAGAGTGCAGCCACCACCACCACAATCACTTGCAAGGTCTTACCCCGGGGCTTCTTAAATTGAGATGCATGCATCTTGAAGGCAATGAGGCCATAGCAAGCTGCCATTATGCCAAAAGGGAGAAGGAAGCCAAAGACAGTTCTAGTGATGGTCAAAGTGATGACTGACAGGCTGCTTTTGGGGACGTAATCACTGTAATCTTCCATTGTATTCTCCGGTGAAGACATTTCATCATTGAACCTGCCAGAAGGAAGGTCAGATAACTCTAAAGGGATGATGGCATCGGTCATTGTGAATGGGTCAACATCAGGAGGGCTGTCAGGAGGCTCAGAGGACTTGAAATCAGGGTGAGCAAAAGACACTGTAGATGAATTTGTGGCAGCTGTAGCATCAAGGTCATTTGGTACCACCGAATGGAGAAGACTGAATGACGGTGGGCTAATGATGGTAGAAGCACTGGGATGGATGGCTATTTGGAAATCCAGGTGTTCATCAGGAAGCTGATAAGTTAAGAAGGTGTCGTCATGGGTTCCAGTTGGCTCCACAGTTGCGTGGTCCCCTAGATCCTTGTCCCCAAAAAAGTCATAGTTTATGTCAGAATCATTGCCATTATACATGTACTCATAAAATTCTTCATCTCCATAGTTGTAGTCACACTTTGTTTTGCCAGATTTATCTACAGAGGTCTCTCGGTACAGGAAGACTGGAGAGCACATAACAAAAGCCAGGATCCAGATGATAGCGCATGTCACCCACGCAAACCTGACTGTGCGACGGTTTTGACACCAGACTGGCTTCATCACCAAGAGGCAGCGGTCAATGCTGATGGCAGTAAGAAGGAAAACACTGGCAAACATATTGAAGATAATGGCTGAGGGGATTACCTTGCAAAGGAACGAGCCATATGGCCAGTTGTCATGGAGGATCAGATGAGCAATGTGGAAAGGCAGAGAAAGGCAGCACAGGAAGTCAGCCACAGCAAGGTTCAGGAACCAAACACTGTTTACAGTCCGCTTCATTTTCCTGCCTGCAACCCAGATGACCAAGCCATTGCCTGGCACGCCCAGTATGAAGACAAGGATGAAGATAGCAAGGGAAACAATGGATTCTGGTGAATTATACAGTCCATTTTCCATGTGTTCATATGAACTGTTATTTCCCAGAAGTGGTGACATACTTTTCACTACAGGTGGCAAAGAAATAGAAAACTAATTAGCTATGCCATTCATGCCCCTACTGCCCATTGCATGTCCCAAGCCCCAACACCCTTAGGCTGGTTGACAGGAAGGGGTATCAGATTTTGTGTCCATGCATGCAAAAGTGTCTGGCCTTACTACTTTGAGTAACCAGTCAAGCCCAGTAGCCCCAGTGCTGCAACCAGTTCATTGATTTCCAAGTGGTTCATCTAATGGAAGAAATAACTGTTTATGTTCCATCAGTTTCATGTACACAAGTTCTCCTGTCTCCTTGATCAACTTTAATATCAGCTGTATCCCTGCTGGAGGCTCTCATTTATTTACACCACTGCTCAACCTAATTTTAGTCCCATTCCCCTTTCTCTCCACTTCTCTGCTACTTAAGTCATAATCTTAATTCCTCTTTCCTTTAGTATCAGTTAAACTTCTCCTTCCTTGTGAGATCAGGTTTATGCTTTGAAAGCAATTTTTATCATGCCAAGATCAGCTGGTTTGTAACTATTTCAGTGGCATTACAAATAGAATGGATGATTCAGCAATCTAGTATCCAAGAATGGATGTTTTTAGCAAAGTTTTGAATGAGTATTTCTTTTCCCCTATTTTCCTAGCCAGTGCAGATTCTCACCAAGAGTCTCTCAGAGTCCACATTTCACTGCAGGATTCCCAACAAGGACAACAACAGATGAACAGAAAGAAGCAGATGGAAAACAAGAGGTCAGCCAGAAGAGCTATTTAGAGAAGGACAGAAACTAAAATACAAAATAACAACAGTGTCTGGTTTTCCTTATCTATAGATCTTAAAGAAGTTCAGATGAGAGGGAAAGAGAGAGTTGGTTCTTATCTCTAGATGAAGAAACTGAAACATACAAAAAATGAAAGCGTGGTTAGATCCTGAGAAGTGACAGTGCAAAAGGTTTAACTTTGTTTTCAATAGCTCTGCCCTAGGGCTGTGTTTAAGGTCAGCTCTACTTGTGCGAGTGACTGAACTCACTCATCACTGCTTTTTACTCTTGCTCAACCAGTGGAGTCAAGATAGGTTAGAGGTGGAGTTGGTGTGTTATTGTGAGTCTTCACAAGAGCCCAGATGTGTAGACCAATGGTTGGGCTTTCCAGGCTGTGGGCAGGAATGACCCAGCTTGGGTCAGTGGTGGCTGGGCA